>NC_052068.1:36079473-36296973 GCF_015852505.1 Tachyglossus aculeatus
AAAATGAAAGAATAAAAGCACTGAATTTAATCAATCAATCAGTGGAATTTATTGAGCACTTTTGCACAGAGCACTGTACTAAGCCCTTGGGAGAGTACAATACAACAGAATTAAGCAGATGTTCCCTTAGTCGTAGAAGTCCTCTTGAAGGACATGCAATTTTGATAAGATCAGGTATCATGTCCTCATTTTACAATGAGGAACCTGAGGGAATTAAGTGAGTTACCCTACATCCTAGAGCAGGAAAATGGCAGAGGGGGGATTAGAACCCAGATTCACTGACTCCAATGCCCAAGACGACCCTTCTCCGTGACTGATTAGAGGGCTGGGAAGAAACTGCTAAAAATGGAGCACTGACTGTATCCCTTGAGATTTTCTTCCAAGCAGGAAATATATCTGGTCCAGGAGGCAAATGGTTTCCTCACCAAACCTGGCTCCCCTGGATCAAACTGCATCTGATGCCCTGATTAGCAAGGTCTCTTCTGGCTTCGGTGTGTGAAGTCCAGGCTGCGGGACACAGTGTGCTTCTGTGTCTGGGCTCCCTTCCCTGCAGATATCCGGACTCTTCCCAGGATACCTGGGAAAAGCTGGCAGTGGTTCCGGCCAACCCCGACGGCATATTCAGGTGCCGGAGGCTTCCTGGCAAGGATGTGCAGTCTTCCCTCAGTCATCAAACCATTCTTCTTTCTAAATCCAACTCTGGCTGTCTTTGCTCTAATGCCCACGGACCAGGCCGGGGGGCACTTGGGGAACTCCCTGCTGCCACTAGGTAATGACCCTTTTGGGGTGTTTTTCTTTTTTAATGGTAATAATAATAATAATAATGGTATTTGTTAAGTACTTACTATGTGCCAGGCACTGTTCTAAATGCTGGCACTGTTCCTAATCCCAAACTACATGCCAGGTGCTGTACCAAGACCTAGGGCAGATTCAAGTTTGGGTCATAATAATAACAGTGATAATAATGATATTTTGTTAAAATTTGCACTTTTGTCTCCATACGAGCTGCTACACGTTAATCCAAGTACTTACCTTATCCCGCCTTGATTATCATTTCAGCCTCCTTCCAGACCTCCCTGCCTCATCATCATCATCATCAATCGTATTTATTGAGCACTTACTGTGTGCAGAGCACTGTACTAAGCGCTTGGGAAGTACAAATTGGCAACATATAGAGACTGCCTCCTGTCTCTCCCCACTCCAGTCCATATTTCACTATGCTTGCACAATGTTCTGCACATAGTAAGCACTCAACAAAAGTGATTGATTGATTGATCATTTGTTAAGCATTTAAAATGTGTCAACCACTGTTCTAAGAGCTGAGGAAGATAATCAGGTTGGGCCCCATTGCTGTCACACTCGGGGCTCACAATCTAAGGAAAAAGAACTGGTATTGAAGCTCCATTTTACAGATGAGGGCACTGAGGACCAGAAAATTTGAGCAACTTGCCTGATATCACATGACAAGCACATAATAATAATAATGGCAGTTATTAAGCACTTACTATGTGCAAAGCACTGTTCTAAGCACATGGTGGAGCCAGGACAGGAACTCAGGTCTTCTAACTCCCAGATCATTCATTCATTCAATCGTATTTATTGAGCACTTACTGTGTGCAGAGCACTGCACTAAGCGCTTGGGAAGTACAAGTTGGCAACATATAGAGACGGTCCCTACCCAAGAATGGGCTCAAAGTCTAGAAGGGTGATCAATCAATCAATCAATCATATTTATTGAGCACTTACTGTGTGCAGAGCACTGTACTAAGTGCTTGGGAAGTACAAGTTGGCAACATATAGAGACGGTCCCTACCCAACAGTGGACTCACAGTCTAGAAGGGTGATCAGTGATCTTTCCAATAGGCCACACTGCTCTTCACACAGTACATGTTCCACATGAGGCTCACAGTTTTAATGCTCATTTTACAGATGAAGTAACTGAGACACAGGGAAGCAAATCGACCTGTCTAAGGTCACACAGCAGAAAAGTGCTGTGATTAGAACCCAGGTCCTCTGATTTCTAGCCCTTTGACCTATCCACTAGGCCATGGTGCTTCCAGTTCATTCATTCATTCATTCAATCGCATTTATTGAGTGCTACTGTGTGTGGAGCACTGCACTAAGCGCTTGGGAAGTACAAATCAGCAACATATAGAGACAGTCCTTACTCAGCAACAAGCTCACAGTCTAGAAGTTGGCAGGGGCAGTTCCCTTCATGGAACTACAGTTCCACGAGGGGAACTGATAATCCAGGAAGAGGTTCTCTTCCCTTCAATCAGGAGCAGCTGGAGTAGCCATGTGCCTTGGGCCACTCGACCTCAGGGAAACCCAAGACCTCCAGGACCAGCTGTTAGGGGTCAGCTATGGCACCATGTCCAGATCCCTGTCCGGTCCTGACATTCCCATGGAGCTGTGAGGTGGAAAAGCGGGAAGCAAAGGCTTCTGACTCTCTCCCTTAGTACAGTGCTCTGCACATAGTAAGCGCTCAATAAATACCATTGATTGATTGATTGATTGATTTACCATATTTCTCCAGCAAAGACAAGAGGATTCCTCTGCGGTCTAAAGACAATTTAGGCAGAGAGAAGCTACCGTAGGAAAGTTAATAACTCCAGGCATAAGAGCTAGAGACTGAGGTGTGTTTGTGGTTGAAGGGTTCGCATGCCAGTGGCCAGATTCCAGGAGGTCATAGAGGCTGGGGGTGTTGGATGGCACCAGACTGTTGCTTCTAAAGAGGCTGTAGAGGACAAGCGATGAGCACTGGGTTATAGGGTGTCAAGTGCCTTAGGTGAGGGGCTGCCCCCTTTAGAATATAAGCTCATTATAAGCAGGAAATATGTCTGCTAATTCTGTTGTACTCTCCCAAGAGCTTAGTACAGTGCTCTACTCATTAAATATTATTGATTGATTGATTCCTCCCCATCTAGGTGGAAGGGGGTGGGCTTCCTCAGGAAGGGCAGAGTTTGAATGAAGGGAAGGGGGTAAACATAATTAGCGATTTACAAACACCATCAAAAAAATGCCCGGGGGGTGGTGAGGTTGCAGTTATCAGATATTTTGCTTCACTGCAGTGAAGAGGGGCTGAAACCTTGTTTGAAATTTTATGATAAAGAATGTACTGTGTGTAACAGCACAACCAGAACCTCATCTGCATGTGTGTGTGTGTGTGTGTGTGTGTGTGTGTGCATTTACCCTTCATTTCCTTGTCTCTACCTCTCTTTGTTATTTCCATACATGCCAATTTTCTATGGTATGACCTGTCCACAGGTATAATGATGTACAATATTCATTCATTTTATGTGGTGAGTCCCACCGTCAACAAAAGTCACGTAAGAGTCTTTCAGGAGAGCAGGGCTGTTCAGATGTGCTGAGGGGGAGAAAGGGAAAATCAGATGTGGCTCCATCCCAGTGGTTGGGAGGAATTTCTGAGGGAGTATCCCGGGAGCAAAGTGGCTGGTGCCCACCTCCCCTAAGCCCCCAGCTCACCAACTGGTGGCATGGTGGTGGCAGAGCCAGGAAGCTGGTAGAGCTGTGTTAGTGGGGAGGTGACCCATCTTCACTGTCATCTCTGTGCCCTAGAAAATGTCCAAGCCCGCTCTAAATCCCCCTCAGGCTTGGCACCCAGATGGTCAGGTTCTGCCAGGAGCCAGGGAAGTGGTCCTGAGGGGGCCCGGTTAACTAGCAGAGGTTAACTGCACCCTGCTTTAGATACTGCAATGAAAAGCTACCACAGGGCATGTGACAAATGATGCCATCTGGTCACATGGAAGGTGCAGAGGCTTGGGTTCTGGCCAGAGGGGGCCGACCACCCTCAGACTGGGCCTGCCTCTATTCACCCCCGCCTCCCTGCCCCACAGTGCTTAAGTGTATATATATATCATTTATTTCATCATCAATTGTATTTATTGAGCACTTACTGTGTGCAGAGCACTGTACTAAGCGCTTGGGAAGTACAAGTTGGCAACATATAGAGACAGTCCCTACCCAACAGTGGGCTCACAGTCTAGAATTTATTTATATTAACATCAGTCGTCCCTCCCCGAGACTGTAAACTCGCTGTGGGCAGGGAATGTGCCTGTTTGTTGTTATTTTGTATTCTCCCAAGTACTTAGTAGAGTGCTTTGTACAGGCTTGGTACACAGTAAGTGCTCAATAAATATGATTGAATAAATGAATGAATGAATAAATGGCCCTGGCTGTCCCATGGGTAACTGTAATCATGCTGTTTGCGATGATGATGGGGAAATTTGTGTTCTCAGCCCCTCTTCACAGCAGCTAAGCAAAATATCTGATAACTGCAACCTCACCTCCCTGTGTATTTTTTGATGGTATTTGTAAATTGTTTATTACATACCAGGCCCCGTACTAAGCCCTGGGATACATACAAGCTAATCAGGTTGGACACAGTCCATGTCAGTCAATCAGTCAGTCCATCCCATATGAAGCTAACAGTCTTAATCCCCATTTCACAGATTAGGTAACTGAGGCACAGAGAAATGAAGTGGCTTGCCCAAGGTCACACAGTAGATAGGTGGCAGAACCAGGATTAGACCCCAGGTCCTGTTTTAAAGTTTAATTGTTTTTTGCTCTTTATGTGACTGTCCCCTATCCTCTCCCCAACCTATATTCCTAGACTGTGAGCCCCTCAAGGGTCAGGGTCTGTGTCTAATTACCACTGTGTACTCTTTTGCTGGACTCAGTGCACGTAGTAAATGCTTAAAAAAATACCATTGTTACTACTATTTTTTCTTCTCTCAAACCCTCCCAGCCTACACACTCCTTCTCCCCTACCACCCCATAGCCTGGTTCCCAGCCAGTTTTTTTTTTTTTATGGTATTTGTTAAGTGCTTACTACATGTCAAGCACTGGACTAAGCACTGGGGTAGAAAAAAAGATAATCAGGTTGGATACAGTCCATGTCCCACATGGGGTTTACAGTCTTAATTTCCATTTTATAGAGGCCTAGTCAAGTGAAGTGACTTGCCCAGGGCCACACAGCAGACCAATGGCAGAGCCAGAATTAGAACCCAGGTCCTTCTGACGCTCAGGCCCATGCTCTATCCACTAGGCCACACTGCTCCCCCAGCCTGTTGCTACCTATGCTTCCCGAGGAGGGCCTGCAGATCAGCTGCTCTGATGCTATGACTCTCTAAGAGGGCATGTTTGCTTTCCTGATAAAGCGGTTCCCCCCGCACCCCCTTTGGGGTACAAGGAGAATGTCCTTCAGCATGTCCTAAATCCCGCAGTCCGGGTTTAGAGCTGGCTAGGGAGCCACAGAGCAGTCTGCCTTAAAAGGCTTTGGAGATTGAATGTGCGGGCCCCGCACCTGCTGGATTTTAAATCACTGCAGACTGACATAGCTGGGGCGGTTTCATCACCTGGGTCTAATCCCGTTGAGCCCCTCTGCCTCCTGCTGCCTCTGGCTCCAAAAACTGGGAAGTTCCATCCCTTCCCGAGCCTGGTGAATTGAGCTGAGCATGCCTGGAGCAGGCGGTCCCAGGCTGGCCCGGCCTGGAGCCGAGCCGGGTCTGGGATCGGGAGGGGAGGTGTGGCCCTGCCTGGGATGTCCCCCACAGCCTCCTAGGAGTGTGCCGGCCTGGGATCCCAAAGGTTTCAGCCTGTCACCCGGTGGCCAGCTTCCAGGGGACTTCTGGAGAACGAGCGATGTTCAGCTGCCAGGTTGCGGGCCGATGAAAAGAAATCTGCCACCTCCCTGGAGTTATCCCTGGAGTTGTGGGTCTGGTTTGATGCTGAATTTCTCAGGGAGCAGCTGCAAGAAGTTGGGTTCTAACCCCGGCTCTGCCATTTGTCTACTGTGTGACCTTGGACAAGTCACTTCAGTTCTCTGGGCCTCAGTTCCCTCGTCTGTAAAATGGGGAATAAGACTGTCAGCCCTGGGTTGGACAGGGAGTGTATCCAACCTGAGAAGCAGCGTGGCTCAGTGGAAAAGAGCCCGGGCTTTGGAGTCAGAGGTCATGGGTTCAAATCCCAGCTCTGGCAATTGTCAGCTGTGTGACTTTGGGCGAGTCACTTCACTTCTCTGGGCCTCAGTTACCTCATCTGTAAAATGAGGATTAAGACTGTGAGGCCCCCGAGGGACAACCTGATTGCCTTATAACCTCCCTTGTGCTTAGAACAGTGTTTTGCACATAGTAAGCGCTTAATAAATGCCATTATTATTATTGGAGAAGCAGCATGGCTCACTGGAAAGAGCCCGGGCTTTGGAGTCAGAGTTCACGGGTTCAAATCCCGGCTCCGCCAATTGTCAGCTGGGTGACTTTGGGCAAGTCACTTCACTTCTCTGGGCCTCAGTTCCCTCATCTGTAAAATGGGGATTAAGACTGTGAGCCCCCCATGGGACAACCTGATCACCTTGTAAACTCCCCAGCGCTTAGAACAGTGCTTTGCACATAGTAAGCACTTAATAAATGCCATCATTATTATTATTATTATTACCCCAACACTTAGAACAGTGCTCAACTTGTAGTAAGTGCTTAACAAATATTATTCATTATTATGGTCCAATGTCAGCATTCCCTTCCTCCTCCCTCCTATTCCCAGCATGTCTCCCTGCCCTCCTCCCATCCCAGGCCCAGCCTGCAGACCAACAGGGAGAAGGGGTGTGTTGAAACGGGGTGCTGCTGGCTCTTAATCCTTGATCCCAGAAAAATCATTCTTGCAAAAGCACAGCCCAGCAGTTAGGTTCTGAAGATAATCCAAGAAGCTTTGCAATATAGGCCTTTCAGGCTGGCCAGATTGCGCATTCCCGTATTCCAACTTCAACCATGTACCAGGACAGAACATTAAGTGAGTTGCGGATATATTGCATCCTAGCCAATAACTTCAACCTTTTACCAGAGAGAGATAGTTCCCTGCTTGTGGATAGGTGCCTTCCCAGGTAGCACAACTTGTACCTTGTCCCTCCCAATCAATCGATCCATCAATAGTATTTACTGAGCCACTCCTGTGTGCAGAGCACTGTACTAAGCGCTTGGGAGAGTTCAACATAAAGGCATCAGTAGACACGTTCCCCGACCACAATGAGCCTACAGCCTAGACGGGGAGAAAGACAATAATATAAATTATGGATATGAACATAAGTGCTGTGGGGTTGAGGGTGGGGAGAACATCAAGTGCTTAAAGATTGCAGATCCAAGTGCATTTTTTTGTGTGGTATTTGTTAAGTTCTTACCACGAGCCAGGCACTGTACAAAGCACTGGGGTAGATACATGTTTGAACACAGTCTATGGTCCACGTGGCTCCCAGTCTTAATACCCATTTTACAAATGAGATAACTGAGGCCCAGAGAACTGAAATGACTTGCCCAAGGTCAAATAGCAGACAAGTGACCAAGCCAGGATTACAACCCAGATCTTTCTGATTCCCATGCTCATGCTCTATTTACTAGACCACACTGCTTGTAAGCATGTTGTGGGCAAGGAATGTATCTGTTTACTGTCATATTCTATTCTCTTAATGCTTAGTACAGTGCTCTATACACAGTAAGCCCTCAGTAAATATGAAGCAGTGTGGTTCAGTGGAAAGAGCATGGGCTTTGGAGTCGAGGTCAGGGGTTGAAATCCCAGCTCCGCCAATTGTCAGCTGTGTGACTTGGGGCAAGTCACTTAACTTCTCTGTGCCTCAGTTCCCTCATATGTAAAATGGGGATTAAGACTGTGAGCCCCACATGTGACAACCTGAATACCTTGTATCCCCCCAGCACTTTGCACATAGTAAGTGCTTAACAAATACCATTATTATTATTATTATTATTAGATATGCTTGACTGAATGACTTGGCATAGGCAACATAGGAGAGAGAGGGAGTAGCGGAAATAATGGTTTCGTAGGGGAAGGGCTCTTGGAGGAGATGTGATTTTAATAGGATTTGGAAGATGGAGAAGAGTGGTGGATTGTGGTATATGAAGAGGGAGGGAGTTCCTGAACAGAGAGAGGGTGTAGACGATGGATCGACTGCAAGTTAGACAAGCTCCAGGGATAATGAGCAGGTTGGATTGGAGGTATGAAGTGTTTGGGTGGTTGTTGTAGGAAATCTGTGAGATTATGTGTTGTCGCCTTGTACTTCCCAAGCACTTAGTACAGTGCTCTGCACACAGTAAGCACTCAATAAATACGACATTGATTGATTGATTGATAGATAGGAGAGGGCAAGCTGACTGAAATTTGAAGGTGATAGCGTCAACACCCACACACTCCTACAAAAACCATCGCTCTTTCTTTTTGAAAAAGCAGCAGAAAGGGTCTTGCTGACATTGCTGGGAGAACAGGGTTGAACATTTCCCTCCTGGATGAAAAGAAGGGGTGCATTCAAGGAATCTAGGCGGGTCCTCCCTGGGAAAAAACTCAGAGCGGGAAAGTGGTGTGGCCAAGTGGAGAGAGCATGGGCTTGGGAGTCAGAAGACCTGGCCAATAATCCTAGCTCTGCCACTTGCTTGCTCTGTGACCTTGAGCAAGTCATTTAACTTCTCTGTGCCTCAGTTTCCTCAACTGGAAAATGAGGATTAAATCCTACTTCCTTCTATTTCATTCATTCATTCAATCATATTTATTTAGCGCTTACTGTGTGCACAGCACTGTACTAAGCACCTGGGAAGTACAAGCGGGCAACATAAAGAGACGATCCCTACCCAACAACGAGCTCACATTTGGACTGTAAGCCCCATGTGGGATGGGGACTGTGTCCAACATGTTAAAGTCCGGGCTTTGGAGTCAGAGGTCATGGGTTTGAATCCCGGCTCCGCCACATGTCTGCTGTGTGACCTTGGGCAAGTCACTTAACTTCTCTGAGCCTCAGTTACCTCATCTGTAAAATGGGGATTGACTTTGAGCCCCACATGGGACAACCTGATCACGTTATATCCCCCCAGCGCTTAGAACAGTGCTTTGCACATAGTAAGCGCTTAACAAATGCCATCATTATTATTATTATTATTATTATTATTATTATTAAAGTCGTATCTACCCCAGTGCTCAGAACAGTGCTTGACATATAGTAAGTGGTTAACGAATACCATAAAAGCAAAGCGGATCAATTGACCCCTCAGAGAGCTTGGAGAGATTGTCTGTAGCCTCAAAGACATCACCTGACACCTCAAATAGCTCTGACAGACTGTCTGATCCCTCAAAGACCATGGAGAGATCACCTGATCCCTCAGATAGCTCCCAGGGCTGTATGGCCTCTCAAAGATCTCAGATCTCTTGTCCCTTCAGAGAGATTACCCAACACAACAGATAGCTTTGAGGACTCTCTGACCCCTGAAAGAACAGGGAGAGATCACCTGTCCACTCAGAAAGATCATCTGACCCCTCAAAGAGCACTGAGAGAATGTCTGTCCCCTCAGAGAGAACATCTGACCCCTCAGATAGCTCTGAGGGGCTCTCTTACCCTTCAAAAAGCATTGAGAGATCACCTGTCCCATTAGAGAGATCATCTGACCTCTCAGATAGCTCTTAGGGGCTGTTTGACCCTTCAAAGAGCATGAAGAGATCGCCTGACCTGTCAGAGAGCTGAGAAAAATTGCCTGTCCCCTTTCTGGGAACTCAGAGAGAGTGTCTTCCAACCTAAGTCTTGGCAAAGGCTGACTTTCCCAAGTGCAATCACACTGAGGAAAGCTCATCAAACCATTGACCATGAATTTATCCCAACCCTTCTTGAACATATTAATGCTTTCGGCCTTCAAAATGAATTTCACTTACAAACCACTGTGTACAGATCAGTTTCTTTATCTTGACCCGACCTCCTTCAAGCAACTATGGGTGTTTCCTAACTCTGTGGGATTCGTCCATAATTCTATTGTTGTTCTGATCACACCCTATAAGATTGAGAAGCAGTGTGGCTCAGTGGGAAGAGCGCGGGCTTTGGAGTCAGAGGTCATGGGTTCAAATCCCTGCTCTGCCAACTGTCAGCTGTGTGACTTTGGGCAAGTCACTTAACTCCTCTGTGCCTGTTACCTCATCTGTAAAATGGGGATGAAGACTGTTAGCCCCCCGTGGGACAACCTGATCACCTTGTAATCTCCGCAGCGCTTAGAACAGTGCTTTGCACATAGTAAGCGCTTAACAAATGTTATCATTATTATTATTTTGAACTCTGGTGAGGTTCAGGCTAAAGAGTTCTTTCATATTCTTCCCCTGATTCTGTTGGGTGCCTTTTTCTGTCCCTTCTCCGGCTCTGTCCTGTATGCTCCTTGAGGACAGAGTTCATATAGACTAATTTTATTGTACTCTCCCAAGAGCTTAGTATGGTGTTCTATGTAGAGTAAGTCTAATGATAATAATAATAATGATATTTATTAGGTGCTTACTGTGTGCCAAGCACAGTGCTAAATCGCTGAGGTAGATACAGTACCATCAGATCAGACACATTCCATGTATCACATGGGGCTCACTGCCTAGGGAGGGGAGGGAGAAAAGGTACTTAATCCTCATTTTACAGTTGAGGAAACTAAGGCACAACAAAGTTAAGTGACTTACCCAAGGATATACAGGAGGCAAGTGGCAGAGCCAAGACTTGAATTCAGATCTCCTGACTCCCAAGTCTGCGCTCTTTGGTGCCCTTCCCCAGCCAACCAAATCTGCCCAGAGCAGAGTACAACCAGATGTTCCAGTTTTGTACCAAGGGAAAACCAAGGTTTTCACATTTTTTTTTTGTTTTTTGTTTGTTTAACTTTTCTCTCCCCTTCTCCATCCCTCTCTTCCTCTCCCCTCTGCATCCCTCTCCATTTGCTTGTGCATCTTCCTTTTCATTCTCTTCTATCTACCTTCTCCTCCTCTCCCTCTTTTCCCTATCCCCCTTCTCTCTCTCCTTTTCCCCACCTCTTTCCTCTACCCCCATCTCCCTGTCTCTTCTTGTCCCTCCCTGTGTCCCCATCTCTCTCTCCCCTTCTCTTTCTCTCTCCAACCCTCTTCCTCTCTCTCTCTCACTCTGTCTTTTTCTCTCTCTCTTTCTTTCTCTCCCTCTCTTTCTTCTTCTCTGGCTACTCTCATCTCTCTCTGCCGTACAGATGTTCAACAGGGATGTGATTTTCATAAGAGGCATTTGGTTGTTTGATGAATTTATATGGGTGCCTTTTCCAGTTTACTAATTCTTATTAAAAGGGGTTGGACTATGATCCAACACGGTGCCACCCCACCCCCCGCCAATCAAATAAAGCAATCTGCCACTGGCCTGATGCCTGGTGCCCTTCTCCTCGCCTCCCTCCCCCTTCTACAACCTGGGCCAGGCAGTGATTGCATCGCTCCCCGGTCCAGGGGTCATCCCTGCCCTGGACCCCTGTCAACCTTGAGGTAGCACTTTTTTGTCCATTTTTAAAATAAAAAGAAAATAAACAGGAAGCTTCTCCTTTTGTCTCCTCCACCCACCTCAGGGCTGGAGCTACCGGGTCCAGGGTCTGATGTAATAATAATAATAATAATGGCATTTATTAAGCGCCTACTATGTGCAAAGCACTGTTGTAAGTGCTGGGGAGGTTACAAGGTGATCAGGTTGTTCCACAGGGGGGCTCACAGTCTTCATCCCCCTTCTCCAGATGAGGGAACTGAGGCACAGAGAAGTTCAGTGACTTGCCCAAGGTCACACAGCTGACAATTGGCAGACTCGGGATTTGAACCCATGACCTCTGACCCCAGAGCCCGTGCTCTTTCTACTGAGCCACACTGCTTCTCAAGGACTCTCAGGTGCTTTCCTGCTACCCCCGCTCCAGACTGATGAATAGTGAGACAGACCTCGGACAGCATGAACTCTCCAGGGGAGCTGGGGCAGAGCTACGTCAGGCCCTCCCTCTGGCCTGGAACACCCTCCCTCCTCAAATCTGATAGACAATCAATCAATCAATCAATTGTATTTATTGAGCACTTACTGTGTGCAGAGCACTGTACTAAGCACTTAGACAAATACTCTCCCCACAACTTCAAAGCCTTAATAAAGGCACATCTGTCAAAGAGGCCTTCCCTGACTAAGCCTGCTCTTTCCTCTTCTCCCACTCCCTTATTTGTCACCCTGATGTGCTCCCTTTATTCATCACCTCCCTTCAACCCAGCCCCACGGTACTTATGTATGTATCTGTAATTTATTTATTTATATTAATGTCTGTCTCCCCTTCTAGACTGTGAGCTTGTTGTGGGCAGGGAATATGCCATTTATCGTTATGTTGAACTCTTCCAAGCACTTAGTACAGTGCTCTGCTCGCAGTCATTACTCAACAAATACGATTGATCCTCTCCCCCTCGTCATCCCCCATCTTACCTCCCTCCCTTCCCCACAGCACCCGTATATATGTATATACGTTTGTACATATTTATTACTCTATTCATTTATTTATTTATTTATTTTACTTGTACATTTCTATTCTATTTAATTTATTTTGTTAGTATGTTTGGTTTTTTTCTCTGTCTCCCCCTTCCAGACTGTGAGCCCACTGTTGGGTAGGGACTGTCTCTATATGTTGCCAACTTGTACTTCCCAAGCGTTTAGTACAATGCTCTGCACATAGTAAGCGCTCAATAAATATGATTGATTGATTGATTGATAATTCAGTTTGCACGAGTTTCCAGCTTCGAGGGTAAGGAAAAGGGCTTTCCTGCTCCAAAGCCCAGGCTGACAAATGGGGAGATGGACATCCGCACCCTTTCCCCCCACAACCCTGGATCCTACCGGGATGGCCTCTCTGTCCCCTGGTCAAGTGGTGGAAACCATGTCTTCCTTCTTCCACCTATCCTAGAGATGCAACAGTGATAGCAGCGGCAGCTCTCCACTCTCTGTGCCGAGAGCCCCAGTTGTAGTGACCCTGACTAGGGACCCCCCTGCCCCTGTCAAAGGAGTCAATTCGGGATTCAACCTCCCCTCTAGACACTAAGCTCACTGTGGGTGGGAATGTGTCTGTTGTATTGTTATTTTGTCCTCTCCCAATCGCTTACTACAGAGCTCTGCACAGAGTAAGTGCTCAATAAATACAGTTGACTCACTGACTGACACAGGCTTCGTTTTTGGATGTAATCATGTCGGCTTCCGTCCCCAAGCTGCTGCCTGTGTATGATTCCCTTCGTCCTACGGAGCTTCAACAAAAGTCCCACCACCTTCTTCCCCGACGCTGCCCCCTGCTAGGAACTTCGGGTTACCTGGGACTTTAGGCTATGAACCGCCCCATCGGTAACCATTAAAAGTGCCCATTTATCATAGCATCTTGAAGAATTTTGCCTGGATAACAGTTTTTAGAGCAAAATGTGCCAACATGTCAATAACCTTCCTTACCTCCAAGCCTCCAGGGGAGCAGAGGCATCCAAGCTGCTGTGGGTCCTCGCGGGCCTCTGGAGACCCTTCCTATGATCCCTGCCCCTTTTCCAATCTTTTTTTTAATGATAATTATTATTAATAATAATAATAATAATGGCATTTATTAAGTGCTTACTATGTGCAAAGCACTGTTCTAAGCACTGGGTATAATTGTTAAGTGCTTACTATGTGTCAGGCACTGTACAAAGCACTGGGGTAGATACAAGATAACTGGATTGAATGCAATCCTTGTCCCACAGAGCACTCACTGTCTTGATCCCCATTTTACAGATGAGGTGATTGAGGCACAGAGAAGTGAAGTGACTTGCCCAAGGACACACAGCTGTCAAATGGAGGATCTGGGATGAGAATTCAGGATTTCTGTCTCCCAGGCCCCTGCTCTATCCACTAGGCCACGTTGCTTCTACACATAGACCCAGGTGGTCTTTTCATAAGGAAGCGCTTAGTACAGTGCTCTGCACACAGTAAGCGCTCAATAAATATGAGTGCATGAATGAATGAATAAGGAAGGGCCTCTGGATGGGCTGTGCCTAAACAGACTGAAGCAGCCTTAAAGCTCATTGTGGGCATGGAACATGTCTGCTAATTCTGTTGCATTGTATTCTCCCAAGCTTTAAGTACATTACTCTTGCACGTAGTAACTGCTCAATAAACATCATTGATTTCCTGAATGATTGACCACAGAACCACACAGGAGCAGCAGAGGCAGGTAACCCAACCCCGGAATGGGCCGGCTTTTTGCATTTTATTTTATTTCTCTTTAAATGAAGGCACCAGGTCTGAGATGTTCCCTGAAAAAGGAATGTTCGTTCCTTGTAAATCCACTGAAGCAGATTTAGAGGTACTCTTTCTCTTGCCAAATTTCTTCCCAAGTGGGCTGAGGATTTAATACAACCTCAAAGGAGAAGGGAGGCAAGGGAATCAGTCAGGCCCGGAATGATTTGGGTATTTGGAAAGCAGGGTAGCCTGGAGAAAGAAGTTTCAGTGGCCTCTAAGAGCTTCTGATGCAATAAACTGTGGAATTACAGCTTTTGCACTGTTGCTCCATTTTGAGCCCTGCACAGCCTGAAATAATTTGACCTAGAAGGGTCTGTGGAATTTAACTCAGAACAAACTGGGGATTCAGAATAGCAGGGACCAGATAAACAGGGTAGTACTGGGAATGTCTTCTTTTCCCTGAGAGGCAGTGTAACCTAGAGGAAAGAGCACGGGACTGAGGATGAGGAGACCTGAGTTCTAGTCCCACTTTTCTATTGTGTGACTTTGGGCCTCAGTGTCCTCAGCTGTAAAATGGGAATAAGATAAACGGGCAATTTTCCTGCTTTCCCTCCTCTTAGACTAGGAATCCTTTGTGGGCTGGGGACTGTACCCAATCTGATTAGCGGGTATCTACTCCAGCCCTTAGCTAAGTGCTTCAGTGACTAAACCTCATTTCCTCTTCTCCCCCTTCCTGCTGCATCAACCTGATTTGCTCCTTTTATTCACCCCTCCCTCAGCCCCACAATACTTCATTCATTCATTCAATCGTTCTCATTGAGCACTTACTGTGTGCAGAGCACTGTACTAAGTGCTTGGAAAAGTACAAGACAACAATAAACAGACACATTTCCTCCCCACAAAAAGCCGACAGTCTAGAGGGGGGAGACAGCCATCAATGCAAATAAATAAATTACACACATGTACATAAGTGCTGAGGGTCTGGGAGGGGGGAAGAATGAAGGGAGCAAATAAGGGCAATGCAGAAGGGAATGGGAGAAGAGGAAATGGTAGGGGCCTAATCAGGGAAGCCCTCTTGGAGGAGTTGTGCCTTCAGTAATGCTTTGAAGGAGAGGAGAGGAATTGTCACATTTGAGGAGGGAAGATGATTCAGGCCAGAGGCAGGATGTGGACCAGGAGTCAACAGTGAGACAGGTGAGAGTGAGGCACAGAGAGAAGGTTAACACTAGGGGAGTGAAGTGCATTTATTTATTTTTATTAATATGTTTCTATCTGTATACTGTAAGTTTACTGTGAGCGGACAATGTGTCCACCAATGCTTTTATATTGTTGCATTGTACTCTCCCAAGAGCTTAATATAGTATTCTGCACACAGTAAGTGGTAAATGAATACAATTAATTTATTGATTTTTTCATGTAGTAAATGCCTAATAAGTACCATCATTATTATTGATTAATTACTATAACATGGACTCCAACTCTGGGGTATCTGAGCTGAAGCTTCAGAGGAGTGGGCTTCATTTGTAATATTCCATCCTATAGAATATGAATAGACCACTCAATCAATTAAAACCATTTATTCAACACCTACCGGGTTAGTAGTTAGCTAATATTGAAAGCATTTATCAAATACCCACTCTGCGCACTGCACTGTACTTGGTGCTTGGGAAGTACAGAATGATGAAGTGACATGTTCCTTGCCCAGAAGGAGCTTACATTCTAAAGACCAGTCTTGAGGAATGTCCAGGAAGGGGGAACTTTTCCCATATTTGGAGCCAAACAAAGTTTAATCAGTCTGCTCAGTGTCCTGCCTCTGTCTCTCTCTACCTCTCTCTCACTCTCTCTCTCCTTTCTCTCTCCTCTCTCCCTCCTCTCCCTCCTTTCTCTTGCTTCTCGCTCTCTCTCTCCTCTGTCTCTCTCTCCCTCCTTTCTCTCTCCCTCCTTCCCCCCCCAACCCTTCTCTATTCTATCTCACTGATTTTAATAATAATAATAATAATGTTGGTATTTGTTAAGCGCTTACTATGTGCCAAGCACTGTTCTAAGTGCTGGGATAGATACAAGGTAATCAGATTGTCCCACGTGGGCCTCAGTTCCCTCATGTGGAAAATGGGGATTAAAACTGTGAGCTCCCCCGTGGGACAACCTGATCACCTTGTAACCTCCCCAGTGCTTAGAATAGTGCTTTGCACATAGTAAGCGCTTAACAAATACCATTATTATTATTATTATTCTTATCCTCATTTTACAGATGAGGGAACTGGGTACCAGAGAAGTTAAGTGACTTGACCAAGGTCACCCAGCTGATAAGTGGCAGAGCCGGAATTTGAACCCACAACCTCTGACTCCAGAGCCCGTGCTCTTTCCACTGAGCCATGCTGCTTCTTCAGCTCTCTCTTCTTAACCCTTGCTCCCCTCTCTTCTTCTTGCTCTCCCTCTCCCTCTGCATCACAGACGTCTTTCTGGCCATGCCACCTCTTTAAGAAAGGCCATTCACCCGAGGGTAGTTCGTATGGCCTTAAATGCCTTTGGCCTGGATTTGAATCAGGAAGACTGAGGTCAATATCCATGCTTCATGGCTCAAGTGGAGCTAGTTGAGTTCAGGCCCCGACTCAGCCTGGCTCAGACTGGCACAAAGGACAGCTTGGCTTAGTGGAAAGAGCACAGGCTTGGGAATCGTGGATTCTAATCCCGGCTCTGCCACTTGTGACTTTGGACAAATCACTTCACTTCTCGGTGCCTCAGTTACCTCATCTGTAAAATGTGGATTAAGATGGTGAGACAACCTGACTACCTTTTATCTACACCAGCAGCGCTTAGAACAGTGCTTGGCAAATAGTAAGGGTTTAACAAATAACATTATTATTTTTTTATTTTTTTTTTAAGGGGAACTCAGCCAGAATTCAGAGGGAACAGCATGCCCTAACAGGAAGAGTGCAGAGCTGGGAATCAAGAGCCCTAGTTTCTAATCCTGGCTCTGCCATTTGTCTGCTGTGTGACCTTGGACAAGTCATTAACCAACATCTTTGTGCCTTAGTTTCTCTATCTGTAAAAATGGGTATTTAATATTATAATTTTGATATTTCTTAAGGGCTTACTCCATGTCAAGCATTGTACTAAGCTTGTACTAAATTTGTACTAAGCTTGTACTAAGTAAAAATGGGTATTAAATATTATAATTTTGATATTTCTTAAGTGCTTACTCCATGTCAAGCATTGTACTAAGCACTAGGGTAGATACAAGATAATCAGGTCCCACATGGGGCTCAGAGTCTAAGTAGTAGGAGAAGTAGCATGGCGTAGATGATAGAGCACAGGCCTCGGCGTCAGAAGGTGATGGGTTCTAGTCCCAGTTCTGCCACTCGTCTGCTGTGGGACCTTGGGCAAGTCACTTCACTTCCCTGGGCCTCAGTTACCTCACCCGTCAAATGGGGATTGAGACTGTGAGCCCCACATGGTCCAGGGACTGTGGCCAACTCTTCCAATATCCAGTATCCACCCCAGCATTTAGTACAGTGCCTGTCACATAGTAAGCACTTAACAAATACCGTTATTATTATTATTAGTAGTAGTAGTAATAGTAGTAGTAGTAGTAGTAGTAGTAGTAGTAGTAGTAGTAGTAGTAGTAGTAAGAGCAGGTTTCTGAATCCCCATTTTGCAATTGAGGAAACTGAAGCACAGAGAAGCTAAGTAAGTGATTTGCCCAGGTTTACACAGCAAAAAATAAAAATAAAAAAAAAGCTGGGATTGGAACCCAGGCTAACCATTAGCTTTAAATCACTCAATCCCCTTGCCCCCTCCTACCTCACCCCGCTATTCTACTACAATCCAGCCCAAACACTTTGCTCCTCTAACATCAACCTTCTCACTATACCTCGATCTCATCTACCTCACTGCCACCTCTCACCCACGTTGCCAGGAATGCCCTCCTTCCTCATAACCAACAATTACTCTCCCATCCTTCAAAGCCTTAATTGAAGACACATCTCCTCCAAAAGGCCTTTCCTGACTAAATCTTCTTTTCCTTTTCTTCCACTCCCTTCTGTGTCACCCTGACTTGCTCCCATATTCATACCCCTCTCCCAGCCCCACATCACTTCTGTACATATCTGTAATTTATTGATGTATATTAATGGATGTCTCCCCTTCTAGACTGCAAACTCGTTGGGGCCAGGGAATGTGTCTGTTATATTGTGTTGTGTTCTCCCAAGCGCTTAGTACAGTGCTCTGCATGCAGTAAGTGCTCAAAAATACGATTGACGGCTGACAGGCAGCAGTGCCAGTCCAACCTTGCCCCTCTGGACGTGAGAGCGAGGTCTACTAGAGAAGCAGCATGGCTTGGTGGATAGAGCATGGGCCTGGGAATCAGAAGACCAGGGTTCTAATCCCGGCTCTGCCCCATGTCTGCTGTGTGACCTCGGGCAAGTCACTTCACTTCTCTGGGCCTCAGTTACCTCATCCGCAAAATGGGGATTGAGACTGTGAGCTCCACATGGGACAGGGACGGTGCCCAACCAGATTTGCTTGTATTCACCCCAGCACTTACTACAGTGCCTGGCACATAGTAAGTATTTAACAAATACCATAATTTTATTATTATTATTATTGCCAGAGTGGCTCAGACCAGTTTGGCCTCAGATGAGTTGGTCTGGGGCTCCACATGAGCTTGGTTTGTCCCCAGACAAAGCCTTGGTCTCCTGGGGTTGGGGCAGGATTCATTCATTCAATCATATTTATTGTGGAAAGAGCATGGGCTTTGGAGTCAGAGGTCATGGGTTCAAATCCCAGCTCCGCCAATTGTCCGCTGTGTGACTTTGGGCAAGTCACTTAACTTCTCTGTGCCTCAGTTCCCTCATCTGTAAAATGGGGATTAAGACTGTGAGCCCCACGTGGGACAAACTGATCACTTTGTATCCCCCCAGTGCTTAGAACAGTGCATTGCACATAGTAAGCACTTAACAAATACCATTATTATTGTTGTTATTATTATTATTATTAAGCAAGTGCTACTGTGTGGAGAGCGCTGTACTGAGCACTTGGGAAAATACGATATAAAAATAAACCGACACATTTCCTGCCCACAACAAGCTTCCAGGCTAGAGATCTTGGTGATGTGACTGCAGAACTAAGACACGGGGCTTGGGGTTGAGGACTGCTGGAGCTGGAGGTCAACAACTCCGGCTCAGTCCATTAATAATTATAATAATAATTGTGGTATTTGTAAAGCACTTGCAACTTGCACTGTACTAAGCACTTGGGAGAGTACACTATAACAAAATAACAGATGCATTTCCTGCTCACAGCAAGCTTACAGTCTAGAGACAATCTTAGAGTCTAGAATGTAAACGTTTTGTAGACAGGTAGTGTGTCTACCAACTCTGTTGTACTGTAATAATAATGATGGCATTTATTAAGCGCTTACTATGTGCAAAGCACTGTTCTAAGCGCTGTACTCTCCCAAGTGTTCAGTACAGCGCTCTGCACACACTAAGCATTCACTCAATACTACTGATTGATTGATTGGTAGACTGACAAGGAACACGTCTACCAACTGTGTTGTGTTGCACTGTGTTTAGAAGCAGTATGGCATAGTGGATAGAGCACGGGCCTGGGATCCAGAGGGTCATGGGTTCTAATCCCACTCCGCCACATGTCTGCTGTGTGACCTTGGGCAAGTCACTTTAATTCACTGTGCCTGTTATCTCATCTATAAAATGGGACTGGAGACTGGGCCCCACGTGGGACAGGAACTGCATCCAACCTGATTTGCTTAGATCCATCCCAGCGCTTACTACAGTGCCTGGTACATAGTGCTTAAAAAAGATTATTATTATTACTCTCCCAAGTGCTTAGTACAGTGTTTTGCACATAGTAAACACTCAATAAATACCATTGATGAAGATGATGATTTGAAAGAGCTTCCCAAAGATTAGCGCAATCCAGGAGTAAGACTTGTGGATCCATAGGGCCATTCAGGAAAGGGTCACGTCTAGCGGACAGATACATAGTAATAATAATAATAATTGTGGTATTTATTTACTGTATCAGCCTTCTCTCTGATCTCCCATCCTCATGTCTCTCCCCACTACAATCCATACTTCATCATCATCATCAATCGTATTTATTGAGCGCTTACTATGTGCAGAGCACTGTACTAAGCGCTTGGGAAGTACAAATTGGCAACATATAGAGACAGTCCCTACCCAACAGTGGGCTCACAGTCTAAAAGGGGGAGACAAAACCAAACATACTAACAAAATAAAATAAATAGAATAGATATGTACAAAATAAATAAATAAATAAATAGAGTAATAAATATGTACAGGTGGCAGATCAATCATGCAATCAATCGGTGGTATTTACTGAGCGCTTATTATGTGCACATAGCACATTGTGTGCTTTATTTATTTTATTTGTACATATCTATTCTATTTATTTTATTTTGTTAATATGTTTGGTTTTATTATCTGTCTCCCCCTTCTAGACTGTGAGCCCACTGTTGGGTAGGGACTGTCTCTATATGTTGCCAACTTGTACTTCCCAAGCGCTTAGTACAGTGCTCTGCACACAGTAAGCGCTCAATAAATACGATTGATTGATTGATTGATATTTGTTACACACTTACATTGAGAAGCATTGAGATGCAGTGTGGCTCAATGGAAAGAGCACAGGCTTTGGAGTCAGAGGTCAATCAATCAATCAATCAATCGCATTTATTGAGCGCTTACTGTGTGCAGAGCACTGTACTAAGCGCTTGGGAAGTACAAGTTGGCAACATATAGAGACGGTCCCTACCCAACAGTGGGCTCACAGTCTAGGTCATGGGTTCAAATCCTGCTCCACCACTTGTCTGCTGTGTGACTCTGGGCAAGTCACTTCACTTCTCTGTGACTCAGTTCCCTCATCTGTAAAATGTGGATGAAGACTGTGAGCCCCATGTGGGACAACCTGATCACCTTGTATCTCCCCCAGCGCTTAGAACAGTGCTTGACACATACTGAGCGCTTAACAAATACCACCATTATTATTATTATTATTACTAAGCACAGGTGTGGACCCAAGAAAATCAAGTTGGACACAGTCCCTGTCCCACATTTGCTCACAGTCTGAATCTCCATTTTCTGATAAGGTAACTGAGGTACAGAGCTGCTTCTCTGGTTGGTACATGATGACTTGGACAAGGAGCTGCTAGTTTGCAGCCTATTTTCAAGGAAAAAAATCAACAGATGAAACAGTTGTGGCTGCCTGGAATCCATTGACTAAAAAAGAAAAGGGGAGGTGGGTGGGGAAGGGGGCTGGGGCTGTGGAAGTCCTGGCCTGACAAACCTAGGACCCAGAGCCCATTACCTGACCTTGAAATCAATCGTAGTCGTGACTGGAGGGGCTCGACAGCCCTGACTCCCAGTAACCTCCCCTGGGGTGGGGGCCGGGGGCAAGGAGGCCTGAGGGAACTGATCCACTGTGGCCAGGCTCCTGCCAGCCACCCGCTCAGGAAGCCTGCCATCGACCCCGGCCTTTCGGGGAAAAATGAGCCAGGGCTTTGGGAATTTGGTCTGAGGCCACCAATCTTTTTCATTCGTCAGCACATCGCTTGCCGCTCGAGTGACCTTTCAGTCCTTAATTACCTGGCCCAGATCTCGAATCAGGGGCTGAGATCGTGTTCTTTCTAAAATCATCCTGCCCTCAAAATTGGATTCACGGATGTGGCTTCTCTTAGAGCTAAACCTAAGACCCCGCTTCTTGTCCCCCTCTCTGGCCTTCATGGCTGTGCCCATGATGAAGTTGAAATCGATGGATTGCATTTATAGTTCAAAACTGGGATGCTGAGCGCCTCTCGAGTCTTTGCACCTTGCCTTTTTTCCTTGGGGAGCAGGAGTGTGGTAGAGTCAAGGGAAGATCTGTGGGCTGATCATAGCTCTCTGACACATTTCACACTACAAGCCCAGAATCCTCAGGGACCCACAGTCAGTAGGTACTAAGCATGTTCCAGAGAGAAACCCCAATGTGTAAAGTGAGGCTCCATGGGGGGTAAATTCAAGGGAGATTGATAAGGTTTACTGAGGAAATCTCAATTCTGGGGCATGTGTAAATATTTCTAAAATTGCCTGGGGTAGCCAGGACCAACCGGACTAAATTTGGAAGAACAGTCTGTCTATGTTAATGGTTTGAAGATGAGGCCTTTCCCAATTAATCCCTCTTTTCCCCAGCTCTCTCACCCTTCTGCAACATCTCTGAACTTGGATCTGAGGTCTTTGGTCATTTGGTATCCATCCTACCCTCAGCCTCAGAGCACCATGCATTATAAATTATTTATTTATATTAATTCTGTCTCCCCCTCTAGACTGTAAGCTCATGGGCAGGGACTACATCCACCAACTCTGTAGTATTGTACTCTCCACTGATTGATGACTCCATTGAATTGTATCCATGAGAGTGAATGTCCCTAATGGAGAATCTCACTTAATTAATCAGTCGATCAATCAATCAATAGCATTTATTGACTATCTACTCTGTGTAGAGCACCATAGAAAGCACTTGGGAGAGTACGACAGAGTGAGTAGACATGATCCCTGCCCTCAAGCAGCTTCTAGTGCTTAGAACAGTGCTTGGCACATAGTTAAGCACTTAACAAGTACCATAATCATTATTACAACCTATCAGGCACTAAAACAAATTACAGGTAGAGGGAGGCAACAGAGTTTGGAGATGAAGATGTGTATATAAGGGCATCGGGGGTGGGGTGGTTGGGTAACCACACTTCCGAGGTGATGTGAAAGTGCTAGAGGGGCAGTAGAAGGGGAAATAGGGTGGGAAGATGAGGAATTATTAGGGAAGGCTTCTTGGAGGAGATGTGATTTTGGAAGGGCCTTGAAGACGGGGTGAGCAGTTTTCCCAGATATGAAGGGGCTGGAAGTTCCCGGCAGAAGGGAGGGTGTGAGAGGTCGGCGGCAACGGAGATGAGACCGAGAATAATAATAATAAGGGCATTTGTTAAGTGCTTACTATGTGCCAAGCACTGTTCTAAATGCTGGAGGAGATACAAGATTATAAAGTTGTCCCACACGGGGCTTACACATTTAATCCCCATTTTACAGATGAGGTAACTGAGGCCCAGAGAAGTTAAGTGACTTGCCCAAAGACACACAGTTGAAAAGTGGCACAGCCGGGATTAGAACTTATGACCTCTGATTTCCAAGCCCGGGCTCTTTCCACTGAGCCAAGCTGCTTCTCTAACTAGAATGTCTTGCTCAGTTGCATGCTATGCCTATGAAAATGCAGTGTGGCAACTTTTTTGGCCTCTTGCCATTCAACCTGAACATTCTCAGACACCAAGGAGGCTGTGAGTGTTGCTATTGCCTCTCCCTCTCTAGACTGTAAGCTCGTTGTAGGCAGAGAACGTGTGTACCTACTCTGTTACATTGTACTCTCCCAAGTGCTTAGCACACTGCACTAAGTACACAGCAGTGTACACACAGTGAACACTCAGGCAATATCATTAATTGTTCGATTGATTGGCTGCTTATGCTTTCTAGGCCTTTACTTTAGGGTTGGAAAGGGAAAAGGAATTGTCTACTGTCAGCAGATGTGTTTCAGTTGTCTGGCAATAGTGGTGATAGTTTGCACTGAGCCGTCCACACTCTCTCACCCTTTCCTCCCGAGCCCAGAGACCTAGATCCTGAAGAATCATATTTCAATCAGAATTATGCATGAAAACAAACTCTTGTACTTTGCATTGAAAACTCTGGAAATACTAAAATGTGAATTGCTTGTCCTGTCTTATGCCGTCGAGTCGTTTCCGACCCATAGAGATTCTATCGCCTTCCTCCGCACAGTCAACTTGAATCTCCTCCCTCGACTTTCTTTAGGCCTTCCCAGACTGAGCCCCTTCTTTCCTCTCCCCCTCGTCCCCCTCTCCATCCCCCCGTCTTACCTCCTTCCCTTCCCCACAGCACCTGTATATATGTATATATGGTTGTACATATTTATTACTCTATTTATTTATTTATTTATTTATTTTACTTGTACATTTCTATCCTACTTATTTTATTTTGTTGGTATGTTTGGTTCTGTTCTCTGTCTCCCCCTTTTAGACTGTGAGCCCACTGTTGGGTAGGGACTGTCTCTATGTGATGCCAATTTGTACTTCCCAAGCGCTTAGTACAGTGCTCTGCACATAGTAAGCGCTCAATAAATACGATTGATTGATTGATTGATTGATTGATTGGTGCCACTGCTGCCCAGGCACGGGTGAGTTTTGACGTGTAGCAGATTGCCTCCCACTTGCTAGCCACTGGCCAAGCTAGGAATGGAATGGGTAGGCCTCTTCTTGACTTTCCCTCCCATAGCCGAGACTGGTAGAGTACGGGAAACTCTCCAGGTGCCATCCTGAGAGGGGATGAATTGCTTACTGCCTTTTAAATATCGATATGGACTACTACAGTGTGAATCTTTTGTGGTTAATAACTAAGGTTCTTGTTAAAATTAGGGAGAATACTTTAGTCCCTATTAGAAATACATGACTGGACATAAAATACTGCAAGACAAGTGACATAAGCAATGATAGAATAGAATTGATTCATTGTTGGGGGGCTCATCTCTAATGATTTTAGAGTGCTCAATTATTTTCATCTAAATGAGGCATTTAAGTCTAGATCTAGAGAAGCAGTAAGGCCTAGTGGAAAAAGCGTGGGCCTGGGAGACAGAGGAAGTGGGTTCTAATCCCAGCTCCAACACTTGTTTGCTGGGTGACCTTGGGCAAATCACTTAACTTCTCTGTGCCTGAGTTCCCTCATATGCAGAATGAGGATTCAATACCTGTTCTCCCTCCTACTTGGACTGTAAGTCCCACGTGAGACCTGATTATCTTGAATCTACCCCAGCACTTAGAATATTTTTGTCACATAGTGTGTTGAAAAATTATTACAATAATTATTAATATTATTATTATTAGATCCTCCCCCATTTCCACCCAGATTCATTCATTCAATTGTATTTATTCATTCATTCAATCGTATTTATTGAGCACTTACTGTGTGAAGAGCACTGTACTAAGCGCTTGGGAAGTACAAGTTGGCAACATATAGAGACGGTCCCTACCCAAAAGCAGGCTCACAGTCTAGAAGGGGGAGACAGACAACAAAACAAAGCATATTAACAAAATAAAATAGAGTAAATATGTACAAGTAAAATAAATAAATAAATAGAGTAATAAATACGTACAAACATATATACATATATACAGGTGCTGCAGGGAGGAGAAGGAGGTAAGGCGGGGGGATGGGGAAGGGGAAGAGGGGGAGAGGAAGTAGGGGGCTCAGTCCAGAAAGGCCTCCTGGAGGAGGTGAGCTTTCAGTAGGACTTTGAATGGAGGAAGAGAGCTAGCTTGGCGGATGTGCGGAGGGAGGGCATTCCAGGCCAGGGGGATGATGTGGGCCGGGGGTCAATGGCTGGACAGGTGAGAACGAGGCACGGTGAGGAGATTAGCGGCAGAGGAGCGGAGGGTGTGGGCTAGGCTGGAGAAGGAGAGAAGGGAGGTAAGGTAGGAGGGGGAAAGGTGATGGACAGCCTTGAAGCCGAGGGTGAGGAGTTTTTGCCTAATGCGTAGGTTGATTGGTGGCCACTGGAGATTTTCGAGGAGGGGAGTAATATGCCCAGAGCATTTCTGCACAAAGACGATCCGGGCAGCGGCGTGAAGTATGGATTGAAGTGGGGAGAGACAGGAGGATGGGAGATCGGAGAGGAGGCTGATGCAGTAATCCAGTCGGGATAGGATGAGAGATTGAACGAGCAGGGTAGCAGTTTGGATGGAGAGGAAAGGGCAGATCTTGGCGATGTTGTGGAGGTGAGACTGGCAGGTTTTGGTGACAGATTGGATGTGAGAGGTGAACGAGAGAGCGGAGACAAGGATGACACCAAGGTTGCGGGCTTGTGATAGGGGAAGGATGCCTTGGCTTCACAGACTCCGTCCTCTCCTGCTTCTCCTCTTATCTTTCTGGCCGTTCATTCTCAGTCTCTTTTGCGGGCTCCTCCTCCCCCTCCCATCCCCTTACTGTAGGGGTTCCTCAAGGGTCAGTTCTTGGTCCCCTTCTGTTCTCTATCTACACTCACTCCCTTGGTGAACTCATTCACTCCCACAGCTTCAACTATCATCTCTACGCTGATGACACCCAAATCTATATCTCTGCCCCTGCTCTCTCTCCCTCCCTCCAGACTCATATCTCCTCCTGCCTTCAGGACATCTCCATCCGGATGAGCACTTACTGTGTGCAGAGCACTGTACTAAGCACTTGGAAAGTGCAATTCGACAACACATAGAGACAGTCCCTAACCAACAATGGGCTCACAGTCTAGAAAGATAAAAGGCGAACAGGACTCAGTGTCAGCAGCAAATATCACCTAGAGAGATACAAGCCTTCCACCACTCCACTTCTCTTCATTGTATAATCTGCTTCATTCCTGGTTTAGAAAATTTGGGCAGACAAGTTCTAGAGAAGGGGTTGGCAATCTTTTTGTTCAGAAGAGTCTAACAAAATGAAACATTGGAGCAGTTAATGAAGCAATCATATAATTTACCCACATATTGATGCAATTTCACTGTGAAGCTAATAATTTTAATCAAATGCTTTGTGCCCATCCTCATAAAAAAAAAAAACCACTTGGCAGCAGCTGGAGCAATTTAACACCAACCCACTCAGTAGCCCAGGGCTTCTTTTGTGTGGCCTCCATGTGACACATTAAGTGTTGACATCATTGAGTGGCATAGCTGCACAGTGCAATAGTTTTTCACATGAACAACTGAGGCTGCCAGTCAAGAAAGGGAGAGGTTGGGAATGAAAGGAAAGCAAGATGAGGAAAGAGGAGAGGCGAGGAGGAAAAGGAAAAGAGAAGGAGCTTGGTGTAGTGGATAGAACACAGTCCTGGCAGTCAGAAGAACCTGGGTTCTCATCCCAGCTCTGCCACTTGTCTTCTGTGTGGCCTTGGACAAGTCACTTCACTTTTCTGGGCCTCAGTTACTTCATCTGTTAAGTGGGGATTAAGACTGTGAGCACCGCAAGGACAGGGATGGTGTCCAACCTGATTTGCTTATATCCTCCCCAGTGTTTAGTACAATGCCTGGCAAATAGTAAGCGCTTAGCAAATACCTCAGTAAAAGAGAGGGTGAGGGAAGAAAGGGGAAAGGAGGGGAAGGGAAAGAAGGAAAAGGAAAGATAAGGCAACTGAGGATGGAATAAAGTGAAAGGAAGGGAGAAGAAGGAGAAGCACGCGTTTTGCTCTTCTCGAGCCCACTAATATACTGTTTCTTCTTCTCATCTTTCCTGCTGCTGAATTCTTGCTCATGCCCTTCCCCGCTTCAAAGTTGGCAGACCACAACTCTCCTCATCGTCCAAGCCTCCTGATATCACATCTCCTCCAGGAGCTTGTCACCAATTAATTTTCCCAACTGTCATTTAAGCATTTCTGTGCTACTTGTGTTTCCCTGACACCCACATCACTTGTCTTATATACCCTATTACTAAAGCAAGTATGTATCCCCTTTCCTTCCTCATCCTATCTTCTATTGGCTCTCAGTTTCTGTCTCTCCCATTAGGTTGCAAAATCTTCTGAGGGCGGGGATAATTACTCTCCTCACCTTCAAAGCCTTACTGAAGACAAATCTCCTCCAAGACACCTTCCCTGACTAACCCTCCTTTCCTCTTCTCCCATTCCCTTCTGCATTGCCCAGAGTTTATCCTTTTATTCAGTACAGTGCTCTGCACACAGTAAGTGCTCAATAAATATGATTCAATGAATCCCCACTCTGGGCCCCACAGCACTTACATACATATCTGTAATTTATTTATTTCTATTAATATCTGTCTCCCCCTCTAGACTGTAAGTTCATTGCGGACAGGGAACATGTCTGTTTACTGTTATATTGTACACTTCCTAGTGCTTAGTATGGTGCTCTGCCCACAGCAAGCACTCAATAAAAACAAATGAATGAATGAATGAATACATGTATCAAGTTTATTAACTCAGTGGTTTTCTCCCAAGGGCTTAGTAGAGGGATCTGCATACAGTAGGTGGAGAACAAGATTCCCCTCCCACCACGCTTGCCATGAGGTGGGGTCTTTGGATCTGGTGGGTCCTAGCAAAAAAATTGAGTAAGCCTTACACCCTTTGCACACAAATAGACTGGATTTTTAGTGGAAAAAAGCCCCAGAAGAAGGGTAATTATTACACAGATGAGTAATCAGTCTCTGAATAATCAGGAGCTAATTATACTCACCTGGAACATTCTTTGCCCCTCATTCCCTTGCTTTATCCTTAAAAACAAGGAAATCGTGCTTGTCTTGTATCTGCTACAATGCTTGGTACATAATAACTGCTTAACAAATACCAGTTATTATTACTACTCAATCAATGATATTTATTGGCTTCTTACAGCATGCAGAACACTGTACTAAGTGCTTGTGAGAGTACAAGAGTTGGTACACACATACTTACTTACACTCCCAAGTGCACAGTAGGCATTCAGTAAATACTATTGATTGACTGAGGTGATCCATGGTTGGGAGTTGGTGATGCAAGATTGATGGAAGGCTGAGGTGTTGGAGGAAGGACAAATGAGGAAGTTGAATTTAGCTGAGAGGTTGGAAATATCAAATGACTGTGATATTTGTTAAGTGCTTACTATGAGCCAGCACCGTACCAAGAGCTGGGGTGGATACAAGCAAGTCAGGTTGGACACAGTCCCTGACCCACATGAGGCTCACAGTCTTTTACTGTGAAATCCCCATTTTACAGATGAGGTAACTGAGGCAGAGAGAAGTGAAGTGACTTGCCCAAGGCCACACAGCAGACTAGTGGCAGAGCCAGGATTAGAATCCATGACCTTCTGATTCTCAGGCCTGTGCTCTAACCACTATAATAATAATGGCATTTATTAAGCGGTTACTATGTGCAAAGCACTGTTCTAAGCACTGGCCATGCTGCATCCCCGAGCCCAGGTTTATGCATCAAGAATGGGTAGATTAGGTAGGGTTCACATGGGATATGTAGACCTGGCATTAGAAGAGGGGGTCTAGAGAACACAGAATCCCTGTGGGAAGAGAAGATTTTTGCAGGGCAGAGGAGGAGGAGAGCAGACAGGTTAGACTAGTGATGATGAACTCCTGCAAGTGTCTGAGTTGGTGATGGGATGAGTGGGAGGTCTGCAGAATTAAGGAGTGAGGAAGTAGTCTCTTAGTGCATCATTGGGAACATCACTGTGGATTTTTATGTTCCCAGTGATAACTGGAGAGGAAGGGGAAGTCAAAAAGGGCATCAGAATTGCTCATTAAAGTGGAGGTGGGCCAGGGGGTATTCAATTTAGGAAGAGGGGAGAAGTGATTGACTGCAAAAAATTATTGTAGTGAGTGGTAGAGGTGGATGATGTGGGTGTCAAAAGAAGAGAAGGTGAGGGATGGAAGGAGGGATTGGTACAATATGGGCCTAGCGGGGCAAGGATCAGCCTGACTCCTCCCGCGATTTCTCCTTGAGACTCCTTAATAATGGTGTTAATTTTACTAATGAAGTAGGAGGCCAGATCGTTGGGCTGAGGGATGAGGGAGGGGGAGAAACAGGGGGCCTGAGGAGGGAGGTAAATGTCTAGAACAGCTGATGGGGATGATGGGCATGGGTGTCAATAAGGGAGGAGAAATAGTTTTGCCTGGCAGAGGAGAGAGCAGAGTTAAGGCAGGAAAGGATAAATTTCAAGTGAACAAGGTTGGCTTGGTGTTTAGACTTTTGCCAGCAGTGTTCAGCAGCTCGAGCATAAGAGTGAAGGAGGCAGACAGTGGCAGTGATCGAAGGCTGTGGGTTAGTGGTGTGAGAGTGACGAAGGGAAAGGGAGTGAGCAAGTTGAGTTGAGTAAAGAGGGTGCAGTTGAGAGCAGTAATCTGGTCATCAAGAGTAGGTAGAGAGGATAGGGAGGCTAGGTGGGGTGTGATGCGCTGAGAGAGATGGATGGGGCCGATAGAACGGAAGTCTCTGTGGTGTAGTAATATAGATTTACAGATTTATAGATCTCGGTCATGGTGAGAAGGAACGGTGACTGGGCTAGGAAGAGGTTGAGAATGAAGAGGAGTTTGCCTGTGTCAGGGCGAGGGTTCCCCAGGCTGCATATTTAGAGGAGAATACAGGGCAACAGGTGGAGTCAATGGTGGGGATGGGTGGGAGATGGGAGTGAACTGACAGTCCAGTGCTAGTGTTAGTGTTAGGGTGATACAGTAGTTACAAACATCTCACAAGCCTTGGCGCTATCCTTGACTCATCTCTCTCATTCAACCCACATTTTCAATTTCTCACCAAATCCTGTTGGTTGCACCTCTGCAACATTGCTAAAATCTGCCCTTTACTCTCCATTCAACCACCATCGCAGTTAATCTAATCAATTAATCTACCTCTCAGATGCCTTTCGACCTCTCAGGTGCCTTCGACACTGTCAACCACCCCCTTATCCTGGAAACATTATCCAACCTCGGCTTCACAGACACTTTCCTTTCCTGGTTCTCTTCCTATCTCTCAGGCTGCTCATTCTCAGTCTCTTTCACGGGCTCCTCCTCTGTCTCACATCCCCTAACTGGGGTCGGGGGTGGGGGTCCCTCAAGGCTCAGTTCTGGATCCCCTTCTGTTCTCCATCTCCATCCACTCCCTTGGACAACTCATTCGCTCACATGGATTCAACTACCACCTCTATAGTAGTATAGTAGCCAAATCTGCATCTCCAGCCCTTATCTCTCTCTCCCTCTCTGCAGTCTCACATTTCCTCCTACTTGGTTGTCCTCCTGTCACCTCAAACTTAATATGTCTAAAAATGAACTTATCTTCCCACCAAACCCTTCCCTTCCTCTAACTTTCCCACAACTTTAAAAGGCACCCCCCTCCTTCCTGTTTCACAAGCCGGTAACCTTGGTGTTATCCTTGACTCCTCTCTCTCATTCAACCCATGTATTCAATCCATTACTAAATCCTGTCGATTCCACCTCCACAGCATTGCTAAAATCCATCCCTTCTTCTCCATCCAAACCTCTACCACACTAATCCAGTCACTTATCCTACCCCACCTTGATTACTGTATCAGCCTCCTACTTGATCTCCCAGTCTCCTGTCTCTCCCCACTCCAGTCCATACTTCACATTGCCATCTAGATCATTTTTCTGCAAAAAAGTTCAGGCCACATTTCACAGGGGTGCGGTGAGCAGAGTGAGACGTGTGACAGGCCATGGTGAATTCCCAGATCCTAAACAACAGCAGCATCCACTTTCTGGTGTAAAGGAGCCACAGCTTCTAGTCTCCGGCCCTGTGATGGTCATGGGGAAGAGGTGTGAACTGGGGTTAAGGAAAGATGTGAGCATGCCAGCCGTCTGGAGGAGTGGGATGGTGCACTGGATTCCAGAATTCCTGAGCCTCTATCACCCCTCCTTCCACTCTTGAACAAAGTGGCCGGCAGGGAAGGCCTGAACAAATAAATGGAGAGGAGGGAATGAAAAGCTGCATGGATCAGTCAATCAATGGTATTTATTGATTGCTTGCTGTGTGCAGAGAACGGTACAATACAACAGAGTTGGTAGGCATGTTCCCTGCCCTCAATGAGCTTACAGCTGAGAGAAGGAGGCAGACATTAGTATGAAGAAATAAATTATGGCTCTGTACATTAATGCTCTGGGACTCAGGGAGGAGTGATCATCCAGTGCCTAAGCTACGCAGAAATAAAAGGGAGTAGGGGTAAAGAAGGCTTAGTCGGGGAAGGCCTTTTGGAGGAGATACGATTTTAATAAGGCTTTGAAGGTGGAGAGAGTTATCATCTGTCAGATACAGTCCTGGGAGTCTGGAGAACTAGGTTCTAATCCCAGCTCTGCCATTTGCCGGCTGTTTGACCTTGGACAAATCACTTTATTAGTCTGTAACTCAGTTTCCTCATCTGAAAAATGAGGAGTATATACCCATTCTACCTTCCCTTCAAACTATGAGACCCATGTGAGACAGGGACTGTTTCCAACTCAATTATCTTGTGTCTACCACAGTACTTTTTACATAGTAAGTGCTTAACAAATACCTCATTATTGTTACCCAAGAGGTGAAAGTTTGTAGCGGTGCTGGAATCAAGTGTGTACTCCCAAAGTGGAGCGGGAACCTTTGAGAGGAAGAAAAAGGCTCAAAGCTGGCACAATTGCCCCAGAAACAAAAATTATTGTTTCTGGATTATTTCTTAAAAATGGTATTTGTTAAGCACTTAGTATGTGCCAGGCACTGTACTAAGGACTGGGGTAAATTGAGATAATCAGATTGGACAGAGTCCCTGTCCCACATAGGTCTCACAGTCTTCATCTCCATTTTACAGATGAGGTAGCTGATGTCCAGAGAAGTTAAATGACTTGCCCAAGGCTAAACAGCAGACAAGTGGAAGAGCTGGGTTTAGAACCCAGGTTCTTCCGACTCCCAGGAGTGTGCTCTAGGCGCTAGGTCATTATTTGCTGCTTATTTGAGATTCTAAGACTAACAAGAAATCCCGGAATGGTTATTACTTAATACTTCTCCAAGGATTCAAACGGAAATGCTCGGGAATTCTGTTTGGGCTGAGGGGGAGATGGAGGAAGGACTTTATTGAGTTCTACAGCCAATCGACCCAGTAATAATAAAATGTCAGACAATGTGCCATCCCAGATGAAAACTGGGAGCCCATTGCTGCAGGTAAACCAGAATGGTGTGCACTGATTGAGAAAGGAGTGCCTCTTTTTGAGAACTGGGAGATGCGAAAGCCAAAGTGAAAACATCAATCATTGGTATTTGCTGTGTTCCTGTGTGCAGAGCAATGTACTAAGCACCTACCAGAGTCTGCAGAAGAGGATGATGAGGTCCTCATTCATTCATTCATTCAATCGTATTTATTGAGCGCTTACTGTGTGCACAACACTGTACTAAGGGCTTGGGAAGTACAAGTAGGCAACGTATAGAGACGGTCCCTACCCAACAAAGGGCTCACAGTCTAGAAGGGGGAGACAGACAACAAAACAAAACATGTGGACAGGTGTCAAAATTGTCAGAACAAATAGAAGTAAAGCTATATAATAATAATGATGGTATTTGTTAAGCGCTTACTATGTGCAAAGCACTGTTCTAAGCGCTGGGGGGATACAAGGGGATCAGGTTGTCCCACGTGGGGCTCACAATCTTAATCCCCATTTTACAGATGAGGGAACTGAGGCACAGAGAAGTTAAGTGACTTGCCCAAAGTCACACAGCTGACAATTGGCGGAGCCTGGATTTGAACCCACGACCTCTGACTCCAAAGCCCGGGCTCTTTCCACTGGGCCATGCTGCTTCTCTGCTTCTTCTATATCATTGACAAAATAAATAGAATAGTAAATATGTACAAGTAAAATCAATAGAATAATAAATCTGTACAAATATATATACAAGTGCTGTGGGGAGGGGAAGGAGGTGGGGGGGGGGATGGGGAGGAGCAGAGGAAAAGGGGGGGCTCAGTTTGGGAAGCCCTCCTGGAGGAGGTGAGCTCTCAGTAGGGATTTGAAGGGAGGAAGAGAGCTAGCTTGGCGGATGTGTGGAGGGAGGGCATTCCAGGCCAGGGGAAGGATGTGGACTGGGGGTCGACGGTGGGACAGGCGAGAACGAGGTACAGTGAGAAGGTTAAGGGCAGAGGAGCGGAGGGTGCGGGCTGGTCTGGAGAAGGAGAGAAGGGAGGTGAGGTAGGGGGGGCGAGGGGATGGACTGACTTGAAGCCCAGGGTGAGGAGTTTTTGCTTGATGCATAGGTTGACTGGCAGCCACTGGAGATTTTTGAGGAGGGGAATTACATGCCCTCAAGGATTTTGTAACCTGTCAGCTGTGATGAACACAGATAGCAGCCTACTAAAGGACTCTCTTTGTGTGTACACAGTGTAGTAAGGACTTTGAAATCACATACCCTACCTATAGGAGAAATTCACCCTTTGTTGGGTCTTATTCAGGTACAAAGGACAGCTACAAAATGCTTACTATGTGCAGAACAATGTCCTAAACATTTGAGTCTTGTCAAACTGGAGAACACTGTGCTAAGTGTTTAGGGGAGTACAATACAGCAACCAATCACATTTATTGATTGGTTTTAGACTGTGAGCCCACTGTTGGGTAGGACTGTCTCTATATGTTGCCAACTTGTACTTCCCAAGCGCTTAGTACAGTGCTCTGCACACAGTAAGCACTCAATAAATACGATTGATTGATTATTGAGTACTTACTGTTTGTAGAGCATTGTAGAGAAGCAGCATGGCTCAGGGGAAAGAGTGCGGGCTTTGGAGTCAGAGGTCAAGAGTTCAAATCCCAGCTTTGCCACTTGTCAGCTGTGTGACTTTGGGCAAGTCACTTAACTTCTCTGTGCCTCAGTTACCTCATCTGTAAAATGGGGATTAAGACTGTGAGCCCCACATGGGACAACTTGATCACCTTGTATCCTTCACAGCGCTTAGAACAGTGCTTTGCACATAGTAAGTGCTTAATAAATGCCATTATTATTATTATTGTTATTACTAAGCACTTGGGGGAGTACAATATATCACTATAACAGACACATTCCCTGTCCATGAATTTACAGTCTAGTTGGGGAGACGGACAAATGAATAAATAAATAACAGATATGTACATAAGTGATGTGGGGAAAATGCAGGCGGGGAAGGGGCAGGAGGGGCAGGAATAATACAAGCAAATCAGGGTGGCACAGAAACAAGTGGAAGAAAAGGAAATGAGGGCTTTTCAGGTTGGTAGATAGGATCCCTGCCCACAAGGATCAGGGCTCTGAAGCAGTGTGGCCTAGTGGAAAGAGCAAGAGCCTCTGAGTAAGAAGGTCTTGGGTTCTAATCCCAATCTGCCACTTGTCTGCTGTGTACCTTGGGCAAGTCACTTTACTTCCCTGTGCCTCAGTTATCTATAAAATGGGGATTAATACCATGAACCCATGTGAGACATGGACTTTGTCCAACCTGGACAGCTTGCATCTACCCCAGTGCTTAATTGGGTGCCTGGCGCATAGTAATAATAATACTAATTATGGTATTTGTTCATCACTGACTATGTGCCAGCCACTGTCCTATGCCAGCAAATCGTGTTGGACACAGTCCCTGTCCCACGTGGGGCTCACAATAATAATAATAATAATGTTGGTATTTGCTAAGCACTTACTATGTGCCAAGCACTGTTCTAAGCGCTGGGGGGAACACAAGGAGATGAGGTTGTCCCATGTGGGGCTCACAGTCTTAATCCCCATTTCACAGATGAGGGAATTCAGGCACAGAGAAGTGAAGTGACTTGCCCAAGGTCACACAGCAGACGTGTGGGGGAGGCGGGATCTCAATCCCCATTTTACAGATGAGGTAACTGAGGCACAGGGAAGTGAAGTGATTTGGCCAAAGGTCACAGAGCAGGCAAGTGGCAGAGATGGGATTAGAACCCATGACCTTCTAACTCCCAGGCCAGTGATCTAGCCACTAGGCCATGCTGCTCTTCTAGGAAACCATTAACAAATACTTTTTCTTTTAAAGGAGCTTACAGTCTAGAGGGGGAGGCAAACAATGAAAGCACATTCACATTAATCATCATATTTACCCTCACAATATTCCCATGAGGTAGAGAGGTAGCCTTATCCCTATTTTAAAGATGAGGGAAAATGACAACAGGCAGAGCTGGGAATGGCAGTTTTCCATGAGCTTTGGGAAGACTGAGCGCCTTCCTTCCTCTTCCTTCCTCTCCCCCTCGTCCCCCTCTCCAACCCCCCATCTTACCTCCTTCCCTTCCCCACAGCACCTGTATATATGTATATATGTTTGTACATATTTATTACTCTATTTATTTATTTATTTATTTATTTTACTTGTACATATCTATTCTATTTCTATTTATTTTGTTAGTATGTTTGGTTTTGTTCTCTGTCTCCCCCTTTTAGACTGTGGGTAGGGACTGTCTCTATATGTTGCCAATTTGTACTTCCCAAGCGCTTAGTACAGTGCTCTGCACACAGTAAGCGCTCAATAAATACAATTGATGATGATGATGATGAAGAAAAGGATTTTGCAAACCAGCAGCAGATCTTGAAGATGGAACAGAACTGAAATTTTATTTCGAAACAATAACCCCTCCCCAGACGTTTACACCGAAGTGCGGCTTTCGTGCCTACCCCCTGAAAACCCGTGTCAGATGGTCCTTCTCTTCTTCTCCCCAGGATTGGGCAAGCCACTTCACTTCTCCGTGCCTCAGTTACCCCAGCTGTAAAATGGGGATGAAGACTGTGAGCCCCCTGTGGGAGCGGGACTATCTCCAATCTGCTTGTCTTGTATCTGCCTCAGCACTTAGTGAAGTGTCTGGCACATAGTAAGCGCTTAACAAATTCCACCGTAATTATAATTATTAACAAATAGTATTAAAAAAATGAGAGTTCTACTACCCCTTCTATTAATCCTCTATTTGTAAACTCATTGTGGGCAGGGAACGTACCTGCTTATTTAGAAGCAGTGCGGCTCAGTAGGAAAGAGCACGGGCTTTGGAGTCAGAGGTCATGGGTTCAAATGCTGGCTCCGCCAATTGTCAGCTGTGTGACTTTGGGCAAGTCGCTTAACTTCTCTGTGCCTCAGTTGCCTCATCTGGAAAATGGGGATTAAATCCGTGAGCCCCACGAGGGACAACCTGATCACCTTGTAACCTCCCCAGCACTTAGAACAGTGCTTTGCACATAGTAAGCGCTTAATAAATGCCATCATTATTGTTATTATTATTACTCCCCCAAGCTATTAGTACAGTGCTCTGCACACAGTAAGCGCTCAATAAACACGATTGAATGAATGAACCCATGCAGAACTGATTACTTCTACCAGAGAAGCAGTGTGGCTCAGTGGAAAGAGCCCGGGCTTGGGAGTCAGAGGTCATGGGTTCTAATCCCGGCTCCGCCACATGTCTGCTGTGTGACCTTGGGCAAGTCACTTCACTTCTCTGAGCCTCAGTTATCGCATCTGTAAAATGGGGATTAAGTCTGTGAGCCCTACGTGGGACAACCTGATCATCTTGTATCCCCCCCCAGAGCTTAGAACAGTGCTTTGCACATAGTAAGCACTTAACAAATGCCATCATCATCATCATCATCATCATCAAGGTCCGGAGCCTGTCACTATTCTCGACTTCTTTCCCTGCAGCCGCTCCCCACGGGAATGAACGGATCAGGGCTGGGAGTCAGAAGGGTATGGGTTCTAATCTCGCCTCAGTCACACGTCTGCTGTGTGACCTTGGGCAAGTCGCTTTAACTTCTCTGGGCCTCAGTTACCTCATTTTATTTTATTTTACTTGTACATATCTATTCTATTTATTTTATTTTGTTAATATGTTTTGTTTTGTTCTCTGTCTCCCCCTTCTAGACTGTGAGCCCACTGTTGCATAGGGACCGTCTCTATATGTTGCCAACTTGTACTTCCTAAGCGTTTAGTACAGTGCTCTGCACACAGTAAGCGCTCAATAAATACGATTGATTGATTGATTGATATGTAAAATGGGGAATTGAGTGGGAGCCCCATGTGGGACAGGGATTATGTCCAACCTGTTTAATTTGTGCCTACCTCAGTGCTTTGAATAATGCTTGGCACATAGTAAACTCTTGTCAAGTACCATAATTAGCAGTGCTAGTAGTAGAAGTAGTAGTAATAGTGTGGCTCAGTGGAAAGAGTCCGGGCTTTGGAGTCAGAGGTCATGGGTTCAAATCCCAGCTCTGCCAATTGCCAGCTGTGTGACTTTGGGCAAGTCACTGAACTTCTCTGTGCCTCAGTTCCCTCATCTGTAAAATGGGGATTAAGACTGTGAGCCCCCCGTGGGACAACCTGATCACCATGTAACCTCCCCAGCGTTTAGAACAGAGAAGAAGAAGAAGAGAAAGAGGAAGAAGAAGAGGAAGAGGAAGAAGAGGAAGAGGAAAAGGAGGAAGAGGAAGAAGAAGAAGAAGAAGAAGAAGAGGAGGAGGAGGAGGAGGAGGAAGAGGAGGAGAAGGAGAAGGAGAAGGAGGAGGAGGAGGAGGAGGAGGAGGAAGAGGAGGAGGAGGAGGAGGAGGAGGAGGAGGAGGAGGAGAAGGAGAAGGAGAAGGAGAAGAAGAAGAAGAAGAAGAAGAAGAAGAAGAAGAAGAAGAAGAAGAAGAAGAAGAAGAAGAAAGAGCTTAGTGGATAAAGCAAGGATTTGGGAGTCAGAAGGTTATGAGTTCTAATCCCAATCTGCCATTTGTCTGCTGTGTGACCTTGGGCAAGTCACATTACTTCTCTGGGCCTCAGTTACCTCATCTGTAAAATGGGGATTAAGAATGTGAGCCCCATGAGGAACTGGGCCTGTGTTCAACCTGATTGCCCTGTATCTATCCAAGCGCTTAGAACAGTGCTTGGCACATGGTAAGCGCTTAGCAAGTAGAGCCACAAGGTAAGTGCTTTACCTCATCTGTAAAATGGGGATGGGAGCCTCACGTGGGAAAATCTGATCACCTTGTATCCTCCCCAGCGCTTAGAACAGTGCTTTGCACATAGCAAGCGCTTAACAAATGCCATCATTATAATAGCAATAATGCATTTATTAAGCGCTTGCTATGTGCAAAGCACTGTTCTAAGTGCTGGGAGGGTTACAAGGTGATCAGGTTGTCCCACGTGGGGCTCACAGTCTTCATCCCCATTTGACAGATGAGGTCACTGAGGCACAGAGAAGTTAAGTGACTGGCCCAAAGTCACAAGGCTGACAATTGGAGGAGCTGGGATTTGAACCCATTACCTCTGACTCCAAAGCCCGTGCTCTTTCCACTGAGCCATGCTGCTTCTCATAATAATAACAATAACAATGATAATTATTATATTATATATTATTATGTATAATTAATATAATTATATTATAATAATTGTAATTGTATTGTATTGATATTATATATTACAGAAATATATTGTAATACATTATTATATGTCATTAATATGATTACATTGTAATTATCATAATATGATCATATCACATCGATATAATTATATAGTATAATTATATATTAGAATATATTAATATAATTACATGCTATAATACTGTATTATAATATGTTAATATAATTATATATTATAATAATATATTAAAATGTATTGATATAATTATAGATCATAATGATTTATTAAAATATATTATATAATCATACACATTATAATGATATATTATAATATGTTATTATATGTTACTAGTATGTCTGCAGTATAATTATTACAATACAATTATATCATGTTAATATAATTATGTGTAGTATAATATTTCATGTGTTATATGTTATTAATATACTTATATTATAAATATTACAACATAATTACATCATACTAATATAATTATATACGCATTATGATTACATTTTATGTATTGTGTTATTAATAGAATTATATCATAACTATTAAATATGATTATATCATATTGATATGATCATATATACACTATGATAATATAGTACGATATATAATTATATGTTATTGGTATAATTATAGCTACTGCAACTTAAACATAGCATATTGATGTAATCATGTCTTATTATATAATTAATTATATGATTATATAATTGTATTTAATTATATAATTATATAATTGTATAATTCTATATAATCAATTATATAAATAATTTTGTAATTATAGATTAGAATGCTATATTATAATGTATATGTTATTAATATAATTATATACGTTTGTACATATTTATTACTCTATTTATTTTACTTGTACATATCTATTCTATTTATTTTATTTTGTTAGTATGTTTGGTTTTGTTCTCTGTCTCCCCCTTCTAGACTGTGAGCCCACTGTTGGGTAGGGACCGTCTCCATATGTTGCCAACTGGTACGTCCCAAGCGCTTAGTCCAGCGCTCTGTACACAGCAAGTGTTCAGTAAACACGATTGATGATGATGATATTATAACTATCACAATACGATTATATTATATTAATCTGATTCTATATTATAATGTATTATCATTCATTGCCACGATTATTATTCTCATGATTTCATTTCTTGCTGCCTGAAGGGCCTATCCGTGGCCGGTAGCAGGTGGCCAGATGCAGTTGCTTGGGGGTTTCCCAGAAGCCCCTGCGGGTCGTGCCCCCCCCCACCCACCCGATGGGGCGGGACCCCGGGAGGGAGAGCCCCGCTCTGATTGGCTGGCAGGGGGCGGGCGGGGATTGGCTGGCGGGTTGGGTCACGTGCCCCTGGGCGGCTCCCGGGGCTATATAAGGGGCCGCCGCGGCGGGGGTCCGCAGTCCCAGCGCGTTGGGCGGAGCCGCTGGGTCTCTGGGGGACGGAGGCCGTTCGCTCGCCCCGCCAAGAAGCCTCTTCCTCGGCGGACCCGCCTTGATGAGCCGCCCCAGGTAAGCGCGGTGGAGGGGTCCCCGCCCCGCAGCCCCTTTCCTCCAGGCAGCCCTCCCGGCTTGGAGACCCTTCCCCTCCCCGCAGCGTCTTTCATCCATTCACTGAGAAGCAGCGTGGCTTCAGTGGGAGAGAGCCCGGGCTCTGGAGTCAGAGGTCATGGGTTCAAATCCCGGCTCCACCACTTGTCAGCTGTGTGACTTTGGGCAAGTCACTTCACTTCTCTGGGCCTCAGTGACCTCATCTGGAAAATGGGGATGAAGACTGGGAGCCCCCGCCCCGTGGGACAACCTGATCATCCTGTAGACTGTTAGACTGTGAGCCCACTGCTGGGTAGGGACCGTCTCTATATGTTGCCAACTTGGACTTCCCAAGCGCTTAGTGCAGTGCCCTGCACACAGTAAGTGCTCAATAAATACGACTGATTGGTCTTGTAACCTCTCCAGCGCTTAGAACAGTGCTTTGCGCATAGTAAGCACTTAATAAATGCCATTATTACTATTATTATTATTAATCACTTGTACATATTTATTACTTGTTTTTATTTATTTTACTTGTACATATCTATTCTATTTATTTTATTTTGTTAGTAGGTTTGGTTTTGTTCTGTGTCTCCCCCTTCTAGACTGTGAGCCCACTGTTGGGTAGGGACCGTCTCTATATGTTGCCAACTTGGACTTCCCAAGTGCTTAGTACAGTGCTCTGCACATAGTAAGTGCTCAAATACGATTGATTGATTCCCAAGCGCTTAGTACAGTGCTCTGCACACAGTAAGCATTCAATAAATACGATTTGTACATACCTATTCTATTTATTTTATTTTGTTGGTATGTTTGGTTTTGTTCTCTGTCTCCCCCTTCTAGACTGTGAGCCCACTGTTGGGTAGGGACTGTCTCTATATGTTGCCAGCTTGTACTTCCCAAGCGCTTAGTACAGTGCTGTGCACACAGTAAGCGCTCAATAAATACGATTGATTAATCATATTGAGCGTTTCCTGGGTGCGGAGCGCTGGACTAAGCGCTTGGAAAGTACAGTTCGGCCCCAGTCATTCATTTAATCGTATTGTCTTCTAGACTGGGAGCCCACTGTTGGTTAGGGACCGTCTCTATATGTTGCCAACTTGGACTTCCCAAGCGCTTAGTACAGTGCTCTGTACACTGTAAGCGCTCAATAAATATGATTGATAGATAGACTGTGAGACCGCTGTTGGGTAGGGACCGTCTCTATATGTTGCCAACTTGGACTTCCCAAGCGCTTAGTAAAGTGCTCTGCACACTGTAAGCGCTCAAATATGATTGATAGATGGATAGATAGACTGTGAGCCTGCTGTTGGGTAGGGACCATCTCTATATGTTGCCAACTTGGACTTCCCGAGCGTTTAGTACAGTGCTCTGCACACAGTAAGCGCTTAATAAATGGGATTGAATGAATGAATTAATTGAGCGCTTACTGGGTGCGGAGCGCTAGACTAAGCGCTTGGAACAGTTCAGCCTCAGTCATTCATTTAATCGTACTGTCTTCTAGACTGTGAGCCCGCTGTCGGGTAGGGACTGTCTCTATATGTTGCCAACTTGGACTTCGCAAGCGCTTAGTACAGTGCACTGCACACAGTAAGCACTCAATAAATACGATTGAATGAATGAATTTATTAAGCGCTTAATGGGTGCGGAGCGCTGGACTAAGCGCTTGGAAAGTACAATTCGGCCCCATTCATTCATTTAATTGTATTGTCTTCTAGACTGTGAGCCCGCTGTTGGGTAGGGACCGTCTCTATATGTTGCCAACTTGTACTTCCCAAGCGCTTAGTACGGTGCTCTGCACACAGTAAGCGCTCAATAAATACGATTGAATGAATGAATTTATTGAGTGCTTACTGGGTGCGGAGCGCTGGACTAAGCACTTGGAAAGTAATAATAATAATGGCATTTATTAAGCGCTTATGTTGCCAACTTGTACTTCCCAAGCGCTTAGTACAGTGCTCTGCACACAGTAAGAGCTCAATAAATATGATTGAATGAATGAATGTGCAAAGCACTGTTCTAAGCACTGGGGAGGTTACAAGGTGATCAGGTTGTCCCACGGGGGGCTCACAGTCTTCATCCCCATTGTACAGATGAGGGAACTGAGGCACTGAGAAGTTAAGTGACTTGCCCAAAGTCACACAGCTGCCAATTGGCAGAGCCGGGATTTGAACCCATGACCCCTGACTTCAAAGCCCAGGCTCTTTTCCACTGAGCCACGCTGCCCCATTCATTCATTCAGACGTATTTATTGAGTGCTTACTGGGTGCAGAGCGCTGGACTAAGCGCTTGGAAAGTAGAATTCGGCCCCATTCATTCATTCAGTCATATTTATTAAGCACTAACTGTGTGCAGAGCACTGTACTAAGCGCTTGGAAAGTACAGTGCTGCCCATTCATTGTCGTATTTATTGAACGCTTACTGTGTGCAGAGTGCTGGACTAAGCGCTTGGAAAGTACAATTCTGCCCATTCATTGTCATATTTATTGAGTGCTTACTGTGTGCAGAGCACTGGACTAAGCGCTTGGAAAGTACAGTTCAGCAGCAGAGACAATCCCTACCTAACAACGAGCTCATAGTCTAGAAGTGGGGAGATAGACATCGAACACTGTTCTAAGCGCTGGGGTAGATGCAAGGTAATCAGGTTGTCCCACGTGGGGCTCACAGTCTTCATCCCCATTTTACAGATGACGAAACTGAGGAACACAGAAGAATAATGATGATGATGGCATTTATTAAGCGCTTACTATGTGCAAAGCACTGTTCGAAGCACTGGGGAGGTTACAAGGTGATCAGGTTGTCCCACGGGGGACTCACAGTCTTAATCCCCATTTTACAGGTGAGGTAACTAGACACAGAGAAGTTAAGTGACTTGCCCAAAGTCACACAGCTGACAATTGGAGGAGCCGGGATTTGAACCCAGAGGAGTTAAGCCATTTGCACAGCCTGCATAGCCCCCTGCTCCCTCTCCCCCCAAGCGCTGTCGTTTTGTTTCTGCCGCAGCCTGGGATCTATCTATCGTTCGGTCGTATTTATCGAGCGCTTCCTCCATCCCCAGCACTGTATTAAGCGCTGGGGAGAGAACGGTAGAACGGAGTTGGTGGGCACATGCCCTAAAAGTGATAGAGATTGTGGTGACACTTGCCCTCCCCCTTCCCCAGTTGGCAAAGTCGGGCTAGCAAAGAAAAGATTCTCCTGGGAGTGGCTTTTGAAGAGTTCTCCATTGTGCACCAGACGTAAAGATCTTAAAAATATCCCATTTGGTCTCCTTTATTGCTGGTACCCAGGTAGCCTCATCTGGAGAGCGATCGAGGGGGTTTTTTTTTCTGGTATTTGTTGAGCACTTACTTTCTAAGCACTGGGATAGATACAAGGTGATCAGGTTGGATACAGTCCCCGTAATCATGGGGCTCAAAGTCTTAATCCCCATTTTGCAGATGATGAACTGAGGCACAGTGAAGTGACTCGGCCAAGGTCACATAGACAAGTGGCGGAGCCAGGGTTAGAGCCCAGGTCCTTCTGACTCTCAGGCCTGCGGTCTATCCACTAGGCCATGCTACTTCTCAGCATTGGCCCAGATAATCAATCAATCAATCAATCTTATTTATTGAGCGCTCACTGTGTGCAGAGCACTGTACTAAGCGCTTGGGAAGTACAAGTTGGCAACATACAGAGACAGTCCCTACCCAACAGTGGGCTCACAGTCTAAAAGATAACCCAAATAGTAGCATCTCCAAGCTTTTTCTTAGGCCCAAGCTTGGAGGCTGCCCCCCACCAAACCTTGCCCTAGTGATTCCAACAAGTAGAAACGATTTGTAGTTGGAGTTTGTTTCTCCCTCTGGACTGTGTTGCTCATTTTGGTCAGGGAATGTGTCCGTTGTATTGCTAAATTGTACTCTCCCAAACTCTTAGTGCAGTGCTCTGCACACAACATTCAATAAATACGATTGATCGTTTAATAGCCTGTTGGCTAGAGGAAGGAGATGAGCAGCGAAAGGGAGGAAGAAGGGAAGCCGGACACTTATGTAATCAGAACCAGGATAAACAGCCTTTGAATCGTTGAGTATTGTGTTTAAGGAGGTTCAGGCAGGCCACTGTATGGTTGGGGAGGAGGGGGAGACATCCGCTTTATTGACTCACCCCTATTCTGAAAATGGGAAACCCAGACAATAACCCAACGTATTTACTTTTCAGAGTGATACAGGTTTTAGACCCAGGACCTCTGACGAGTTCAGTCATGGCAGTCGACATGGCCATGAGATTCTGTCTCTCCCATTCCCCTCCTCTGAAAAGCTTCCTTGGCTCTTACGAAGAATGCCGAAGAAGAAACCTCGTGAACAGATTGAAACCCCTAAGACCGTGTCTTAACGTTAAACGTGAAGCTGAATCTCAAAAGGACTGGAGCCGCTCGCCCAGCAGAGCCAAGAAGAGAGTGGTGTTTGCCGACTCCAAGGGCCTGTCGCTCACGGCCATCCACGTCTTCTCGGAATTCCAGGAGGAGTCCCTGTGGGATCTGCAGTTCGACCTGATTGATCTCCAGGACATCACAGCCGGCTTAAAACTCCACGAGGAAAAAAAGCTGATCTTGGATTTCTCTCAGCCTTCAGCCGATTACCTGTGCTTCCGGAATCACTTGCAAAAGAACTTTGTCTGCCTCGAGAACTGCTCCCTGCAAGAGAGGACGGTGGCGGGGACTGTCAAAGTGAAAAATGTGAGCTTTGAGAAGACGGTCCAGGTTCGTATCACCTTTGATTCCTGGAAAACGTACACGGATGTCGATTGCGTCTTCATGAAGAACATCTATGGAAGCTCAGAGAGTGACAGCTTTTCATTTGCTGTCAACTTGCCGCCCCTCATCCCGCCTCACGAGAAGATCGAATTTTGCATTTCTTACCGCAGCGGGGGCCAGGTCTTCTGGGACAATAACGAAGGCCAGAATTATAAGATTGTGCACGCGTGCTGGAAACCTGACGGAGTGCAGGCGGCCTCCCAGGACAGTGTGATTCTCCAGACCCAGAACCAAACTGAACCTGAATCGCCTCTGTTTGGCAGCCCTAGATTGGCTGGTGGCTTCTTTCCCGAATGGCAGAGCTGGGAGAGATTTGAAAACTTGGTCTCATTTTAATTAAGCCATTAGCCGGCCAAACCTGGTGGAATACGATAATGGAATGTAGCTGTCTGTCTGCATTACTTATCCATAGCAGTGTTAGGAAACGTTTGCTGCATTTCCTTCTGTAGTTTGGGGATGGGTATTTGAAGCCTTATTTTCAAGAAAAGGCCAAACGAGGAACTCAAAGGCCCTTCAGGCCTCCTAAGTAAGATTGGTCAAGGGTCTGTAAAGCTTGTCTGATGTAGTCTATGAGCAGTATTTGATAAGTGAACAACCAGAAAAAAAAAAGCGTATGTGTGGATGTATGTATGTTTAGGTAAGAAAACTTCGAAGAAGTCCAAATGATGGGGAAAGAACACTGTGCTAATGGTGTGGGGAATGTCTGAATGGGAACCGCAATTCCTCGTGAACACAAGTGGAAGGGAAACTGGAGGTGCCCCGAAAATGATGGAGAACAATTCTGAGGCAGTTCTCTGAGTGTCCCTTGAAGGTACCTAATAATCGTAGGAAATAAAGGACGGGGAGTCGAAAAGCCCTGAACGATTACCGGGTATACGGGGAGATGGCAAAATCTTTAGCTGAACTGGCGTGGCTCCCTAGGGGAAACATGGCTTTTAGTAAAACTTCTGAATAGATCCTTGTTTGGGCTGGGTCTGGCCTCGCCTTTGGGCCGAAGGCGGCTGGGAACACTGGCCCCAAGCCAAACACGGCACTCCTGAGCCCCCAGCATTCAGGAGACTACAGGCCGGAGGGTGTGGGCCGAAACTAGGCTGCAGAGAGGCTGCTCTGTGTACTTGGGATCTCGCACGTGAGCCTTTAGGAGGCTAACTTTCCGCAACCCTGGGGGCAACCACAAGTGGGATAGATAGCACCTCCCCCCACCCCCTTTCACTCCCTAGCCTGAAAGTGAGCGTGGATCCCCTTCCAGTTTACTCCTGAGGGCTGGCATCCGGGCCGGGGAAGATTTTCCGGCCGGTCCGGGGCTCTGTCGTGGGCCGCGGGGGTCACTTTCAATGTGGAATTCCCCCTCTGTCTCCCGAATGACCTATCGTCAACCGGTCACTCAAAGCAAAGTAAACCGGGTATTGCATAGAGGCTATCCTACTGTTTTAAGTAGGAGAGGTGATTGTGTTTGGAAATGGAATCTAGGGTGAAGTGTTGTGAATGGTGAGGACTGTGTAGCCGGGTGCCCTTTGAAACCGTCCAGAAAATGACGACCTCCTTGTAGGAAGTCTACTTCGTGCTGAAAGGCAGTGTACAAATGGCCTTCTCTGTCTTCACTCTAGTTGCTTAACATAATCGTGTACTCACTTCATGGAAGCTTGGACACTCATGACACATTTTTTTTTTTTATAGACTGACTTTTTCTCCCTAAAGCTGAGTACAGTCAGTGTGCAGCCAAAGTCCTTCATATTGAAGGTAACGTATCGAATTGGAAAAGTTTAGCTGAAAGGTATTTGGAAAAGACTGTTGCCAAATTTCTGGCCCGAAACACACAACGTCGTTGGTGTCCTTACCCTTTACTATTCACTACACATGCTAATTCCCTTGAAGCTGAAATGTTGTCTCTTCAACTCTAGACTTGAGAAATGCATTTTTGGAACTCCCAGAATATGCATCGGTCTAAGTTATTTCAGCAGGTTTAAAAGGTAATGAAGCAAATTTGGCTCTGCCTAGTTGCGAAGAACCACTTAAACTTCCACATGTAGTCAGCAGTAAAGAACGTATGTATGGTCATGCTAACGGCACTTGGTTGAAATAATTTTGCAATAAAAGTATTTGTTTGCCTAGCACCTACAATATTTTGTATGATAAATATCTCACTCTGAGCTGAATGTAAGAATAAGGATGGCTTTTATATGTGAAGACCCAACCCTATTCCTTTCCCTTCCTCCTCACCACAGCCTATCAAACAGAGGCAAAAATCCAGGATTCTGACAGCATATTAGTCTTATAGTTTACAAAAAACACACGCAGACACAACTCAAGGGCTGATCATCAGCCCACGTGCTATTTATGTTGCCTACACCTTGCCACAGAGCCACTATTCACCCTGCCAAGTTCAGCAAAGGCTTGTGTTAACTTACTGTGCTGAGCGGGGTTTAGGTTTAGAAAGCAAACACTGTTTTCTGATCCTCCACATAGGAGCACAAGGCCAGGACCCATAAATCGGGGCTTGTTTTTAGCTTCTGCACTGATTTTTTTCCCATGTGAGGAATGCCTTTACCAGCCCCAGCAGGAGCTGATCGGCAGAGAGGACATAAGGGATTTGGGGTTCTCTGGGATGCCTGGGCCAGAGAGGGGAGTTACTAGAATGCCCCGGCAACTCCTTCTGTTGCTATGCACCCCGGGTTCCCCTATAATAATAATAATAATAGGATACCTGTTAAGCACTTACTATGTTACAAAGGTATTGAGGTTGATACAGCATAATCAGGTTGGACACAGTCGCTGTCCTACGTGGGGCTCTCAGACTGAGTCGGAGGGAGTAGAATTGAATCCCCATTTTACACAAGGGGAAACTGAGGCACGGAGGCATTAAATGACTTGCCCAGGGTCACAAAGCAGAGAGGCAGCGTGGTCTGTTGGTAGACCATGAGGCTGGGAGTCAGAAGAACTTGGGTTCTGATCTTTTAGACTGTGAGCCCACTGTTGGGTAGGGACTGTCTCTATGTTGCCAACTTGTACTTCCCAAGCGCTTAGTACAGTGCTCTGCACACAGTAAGCGCTCAATAAATATGATTGATGATGATGATCTCAGCTCCAACCCCCTTGTGTGCTGCATGAACTTGGGCAAGTCACTTAACTTCTCTGGGCCTCAGTACCCTGATCTGTAAAACGGGGATTGAGAGTGTGAGCACCATGTGGGATGTGGACTGTGTTCAACCTGATTAGCTTGGATCTACCACAGTGCTTAGTATGGTATCTGGCACATAGTAAGCACTTAACAAATGCCATATTAAAAAAATAGATCGTGACTCTGAATCCCAGAGTCATGCTTGTTCCAATAGATCATGCTGCTTCCTGAGGAGATGGTGCTGCAGTGGGAAGGGCAGAAGCCATAGAATAAGAAAGTGGAGACATAAGGGAGTGTTCAAGGAAGGAGCTATCATTCCTGCCCCTCCAGTGACATGAAATGGCCTTGGCCCTGGGGCTAGGGAAATGACACTCTGGGAAGGGGGTAGTCCTCTCCTCAAACCACTGCTGGGTGCTTTCAGTCCCAGGAGTTCAATCACTTATAATAATGGCATTTATTAAGCGCTTACTATGTGCAAAGCACTGTTCTAAGTGCTGGGGTGATTACAAGGTGATCAGGTCCCATGGGGGCCTCCCAGTCTTAATTCCCACTTTACAGATGAGGTAACTGAGGCATAGAGAAGTGTGACTTGCCCATAGTCACACAGCTGACAATTGTCAGAGCCAGGATTTGAACCTATGATCTCTGACTCCAAAGCCCGTTGTTCTTTCCACTGAGCCACGTTATCCTAGCCCACCTTGATTGCTGTATCAGCCTCCTTGCTGACCTTCCCTCCTGCCTCTCCCCACTCCAGTCCATACTTCACTCTGCTGCCCAGGTCATTATTCTACAGAAAACATTCAGGCCCTCAAGACACTCCAGTGGTTGCCCATTCACCTCCGCATCAAACAAAAACTCCTTGCTTTAAAGCATTCCATCACCTTGCCCCCTCCTACCTCACCTCCCTCCTCCTACTATAAACCAGCCCACACACTTTGCTCCTCCAATGCTAACCTTCTCACTGTACCTTGATTTTGCCTATCTCCCCGCCGACCAACCTCTCGCCCACATCCTGCCTCTGGCCTGGAACTCCCTTCTCATATCCTACAGACAATTACTTTCTCCCCTTTCAAAGCCTTATTGAAGGCACATCTCCAGGAAGCCTTCCCTAAGTGCTTTTTCTTCCCCTCCCGCTCCCTTCTGCGTCACCCTGACTTGCTCCCTTCATTACTACCCCTCCTATCTCCACAACACTTAGGTACATATCTCTATTTTATTTATATTAATGTCTACTTCCCTCTCTAGACTGTAAGTTCGTTGTGGGCAGGGAATGTGACTTTACTATACTGTAGTCTCCCTAGCATTTAGTACAGAGCTCTGCCCACAGTAAGCGCTTGATAAATACAATTGACTGATGGGGATCATTCATTCATTCATTCAGTCATTTTTATTGAGTGCTTACTATGTTCAGAGCACAATACTAAGCGCTTGGGAAGTACAAGTTGGCAACATATGAGGACGGTCCCTACCCAACAACGGGCTCACAGTCTAGAAGGGGGAGACAGACAACTAAACAAAACGTGTAGACAGATTAATAGCAATTCTTGAGGCCCTGCTAAATAGGAAGCATTGCTCTAAGCTCAAGGAGAAAGTGCTAAGAAAGACAAACATTTCCTTGCCTATAAGGAGCTTACAAATCAAGAAGCAGCTTTGAAAAGCAGCGTGGCACAGTGGCCAGAGCCCAGGTTTGGGAGTCAGAGGAGGTGGGTTCTAACCCTGGCTCCACCACTTGTCTGCTGTGTGACCTTGGGTAAGCCACTTACCTTCTCTGTGCCTCAGTTACCTCATCTGTAAAATGGGGATTAAGACTGTGAGCCCCATGTTGGACAACCTTATCTTGTATCTACCCCAGCGCTTAGAACAGTGCTGACACATAGTAAGCGCTTAATACCATTGTTATTATTATTATTATTATTACAAATAGAAGTTGCTCAGGAACTTTGCTGGCTCCTTATTTAAAGAAGCAGCATGGTTTAGTGGCAAGAGCCCAGGCTTGGGAGTCAGGTCGCAGGTTCTAATCCCGGCTCTGCCCCTTAGCTGTGTGACTTTCGGCAAGTCACTTAACTTCTCTGTGCCTCAGTTACCTCCTCTGTAAAATGGGGATTAAGACTGTTAGCCCCAGGTGGGACAACCTGATCACCTTGTATCTACCCCAGCACTTAGAACAGTACTTGGCACATAGAAAGCACTTCACAAATACCATTAAGCGCTCAATAAATACGATTGATGATGATGATGATGATTATTATTATTATTTTTTAGATGGCAGTTATTGGGGATGGTGGCCCCAGGAGCCCCATTCTGGCCAGGTTAAACCGGTAATTGTGTGGTCCAGCAGGAGCTTAGTGTGGGCGCTTGCGACTGCAAGCCTCTCTCCTCAAAACCATGGATCAGCGTGGATTTGAGCAGGGCTGAAAGAGGGTCTCCTGGGGGCTGGGGAGGGGGGCTCAGAGCTTGGGATAAAATAGTGCAGCTTTACTGTCAGTGATCCATTTCAATCAATGATATTTACTGAACAGTTGCTTTGTTTGTAAGGTATTTGTTCAGCACTTACTATGTGCCAGTCACTGTACTAAGCCCCAGAGTAGATATAAGCTAATCAGTTTGGACGCAGTCCATGTCCCACTTGGGGCGCATAGTCTAATTCCCATTTTATGGATGAGGTAACTGTGGCACAGAGAAGTAAGCTGTCAATAAATATTGATTGATTGATCTTGTAACGTCTCCAGTGCTTAGAACAGTGCTTTGCACATAGTAAGCGCTTAATAAATGCCATTATTACTTAGCAGACAAGCGGCAGAGCCAGGATTGAAAACCCATCACTGCACGCACCGCTGTACTGTACTAAGTACTTGGGAGAATACAACACAATAAAGTGTAAACTCCTTGTGGGCAGGGAACATGCCTACCAACTCTGTGTATTGTACTCTCCCAAGTGGTCTGCACACAGGAAGCGCTCAAATATCACTGATTCAGTGATTGAAAAGAGTTGGTAATGCAATCCCTGCCCTCAAGGGCCATTTATAAGTAGAATCTACACTTTTCTAATTTCATTTAGTAGGCTGTGCCACCTTCCCTGTGAAAGCACTAGTAATAATGCTATTTGTTAAGCGCTTACTGTGTGCCAAGCATTGTTCTAAGCGCTGAGGTAGTTACAAGGTAATCAGGTTGTCCCACCTGGGGCTCACAGTCTTAATCCCCATTCTGAGGCGCACAGAAGTTAAGTGACTTGCTCAAAGGCCACACAACTCATAAGTGGCAGAGTCAGGATTAGAACCCATGACCTCTGACTCCCAAGCCCTTGCTTTTTCCACTAAGCCATGCCGCTTCTAATAGGTGCCTCATGCTGAGAATTCAGCGGAGAGCAATGGCACTTTCTCGGATAGACTGAACAGAATTGGCTACATCGTCCTTCTTCAATGCCAAAGTTAAGTTGAAGCTAACTCCTAGAGTTCATGGCCGCCTGGAGATAGCTGCATTTGCTTATCTCTTGCCTTACCAGTTAGTTTACCCAAGTTAAGCATGTGATGCCCTGAGCACTGCCCGCTCTTACTTTCTGTGATATGCCCAAATTTATGTTGCAAATGACCTCCTGGCTTTCTCTCCTCTCCCCCCTTGCCTCCCTATCTGTAGGTCAGAACAGACTGAACCTGGGGAGATTCTTTGGTGGTTTTTATGCACGTGTGTCTTCTCTCAACACTAGTGACCTTGTTTGCATCAAGCGCTTAGTACAGTGCTCTGCACACTGTGAGCGCTCAATAAATGCGATTGATTGCATTTGAGTAATATCAGTCGTGGTAGTACATGCAGAGAGCCCACTTGGCCTTGGAACATACAAAATAGAGAAATGAAACATTCCCTGCCCATGGGGAGCTTATGCTCTAACAAGGGAGATCCGCATAAACATTATTCATAGCTAGAATAGCCAAAATAAATGAATAGGCAAGTGGAATTTATCTGCCAACTTTGTATTCTCCCAAGTGCTTAGTACAGAGCTCTGCACATAGCACTCATACCATGGATTAAGATACAAAAAAATGAAGAGGGGGCATAAGTTCAAAAGTGGTAGAGTTGACTGGGTTTAAACAGTGTAATAATAATAATAATAATAATTGGCATTTGTTAAGCACTTACTATGTGCAAAGCACTGTTCTAAGTGCTGGGGAGGATACAGGGTGATCAGGTTGTCCCATGTGGGGCTCACAGTCTTAATCCCCATTTTACAGATGAGGTAACTGAGGCCCAGAGAAGTTAAGTGACTTGCCCAAGGTCACACAGCAGACATGTGGTGGAGTCGGGATTCGAACCCATGACCTCTGACTCCAAAGCCCGTGCTCTTTCCACTGAGCCACAGCTGCTCCAATGCTCCAATGTGCTGTGGAATGGGGAAAGCTGTCTGTTAATGGTATTTATTGAGCACTTACTGTGTGCAGAGCACTGAACTAAGTGCTTGGGAGAGTATAATACAATGGATTTGGTAATAATGATGGTACTTGTTAAGGGCTTACTATATGTCAAGCACTGTCCTAAGCGCTGGGGTAGATACAACTTAATCAAGTTGGACACAGTCCCTGTCCCACATGGGGCTCACACTCTTATCCTCATTTTACAGATGAGGTAACTGAGGCTCAGTGAAGTGACTTGCCCAAGGTCACTCAGCAGGCATGTGGCAGAGCCAGGATTAGAACCCAGGTCCTTCTGACTCCTAGGCCCGGGCTCTAGCCACTAATCCACGCGGCTTCCTTGTTGATAGGCAGGGAATGTAGACACGTTCCCTGTCCATTACTTCTTTTATCTCTCGAGTTGCAAAGCCAGTAAGCCCAAACCAGCAGCTCTGGGCCCAGCGTAATGCTGGGGGTGACCGAGTCCGGGTGGCCTGACCTGCAGGGGCTATTAAACATTCAGCGTGGCTCAGTGGGAAAGAGCCTGGGCTTTGGAGTCAGAGGTCATGGGTTCAAATCCCGCTCTGCCACTTGCCTGCTGTGTGACTTTGGGCAAGTCACTTAACTTCTCTGTGCCTCACTTCCCCCATCTGTAAAATGGGGATGAAGACTGTGAGCCCCACATGGGACAACCTCATCACCTTGTATCCCCCCAGCGCTTAGAACAGTGCTTTGCACATAGTAAGTGCTTTGCACATAGTAAGTGCTTAATAAATGCCATTATTATTCAGCAATGATAGGCGCTCCTTCCCTGGTCTGAGACCCGTTAGCTGGAGATGAAACCAGTGGCCCAGGGACCCTCATGGCCTGGAGTTTGGGTGGCCCTTCAGGGCTGGGGAGTTGAGGGAGGCTTTAGAAAATTAAGCAGGTTTGAACCTTCAGCCTCCAAGTAGTCCAAATGAGGGTTAAGCAGCCTCTCTGCCTCAGAAGTAGGCCAAGGGCCAATGATGAAGGGATTGAATTCTGACTAAAAAGCTACAGCTAAAATTATCCTTTTCCTGTTGTGACATCAGCCCAGCGGTTCCAGTGCAGCCAACAGTCGTTGAATCAATGGTATTTATTGAACATGAACTGTGTGCAGGGCACCTGGGAGAATACAACACAACAGAGTTGATAGGAACACTCCCTTGCCCACAGCAAGCTCACAGTCTCAAGGGAGAGATGGACACTGAAAGCACTTCAACGGTGGACATTCATCTCCAACCGTCATTCAGTTGATCGTATTTACTGAGTGCTTACTGTGTGCAGAGCACTCTACTAAGCACTCAGGAGAGTACAATAGGGAAGCAGCGTGGCTCAGTGGAAAGAGCAGGGGCTTTGGAGTCAGCGGTCATCAGTTCAAATCCCGGCTCCGCCGCTTGTCAGCTGTGTGACTTTGGGCAAGTCACTTAACTTCTCTGTGCCTTGGTTACCTCATCTGTAAAATGGGGATTAAGACGGTGAGCCCCATGTGGGACAACCTGATCACCTTGTATCTACCCCAGCACTTAGAACAGTGCTTTGCACATAGTAAACGCTTAATAAATGCCATCATTATTATCGTTATTACAATATAACAGACGCGTTCCCTGCCCACAAAGAGTTACAGTCCCCTCACCCGTTACCACTGAAGCACCTCCAACACCAAGCCCTAGTTCTCTATTCAAATGATCTAGTTCATCGAGCAAACGTGCGATTGCCAAAAGTGGACTTTTATGGAGAGCTGAGAGGTGAGAGATCAGGAGAGACAAGAGTGAGGCCCAGGGAGTAGGCTGGCTTGAAAGAAGCAGAGCATGCAAACTTGGAGCAAGCTGTTTCCCTAGGGCCGGGAGCTCTAGCATTTCCTGATTTGGGGCAGCTGTTCCTTCCTCGGCAGCCTGAACTCTCCCTACACTCTCTTTGCTCCTTTCCTCCCTCCCTCGCCTTCCTCCCTTGTATCAGTCACGTTGTACAGCACGGGACCTGGAGTCAGAAGCCTGGATTTTAATCCCAATTCAGTCACTTGCCTGTTTTATGACCTTGAATAAGTCACTTAACTTCTCTAGAAGGAACTAAAGACCTGGTTTCCCTCCCCCTTAGACTGTAAGACCCATCTCACCAACATCTAACTCAGTGCTTGGCACATAGTAAGCACTTATGGTTACAAACATTATTGTACTCTCCCAAGCACTTAGCACAATATTGTGTGTAAAGAAAGTGTTCAGTATTGATGGATTATAGATACCATGATGATTACTGTATTGATATCCAGGAGGATGATTCTTCTCTGAGCCCTCAGACTCTTGCTGGAGGTGTTATACTGCTTGGGGCTATGGGCATAAAATCAGGATTGATCATACATTTTTTTTTTTATCGAGACCTACTGTGGACCTCAACTTGCTCCACAGTTGTTGGTAAGTGCTTACAAGATAATAATAATTATGGTATCTATTAAACACTTACTGTGCGTCAAACACTGTTCTAAGTGCTCTCAAACACTGTGCTAAGAGCTGGGCTACATACAAAATAATCAGATTGAACACAGTCCCTGTCCCACGTGGATCTCAGCAGGAGGGAGTAGGATTTAATCTCCACTTTACAGATAAGGAAACTGAGGCACAGAGAAGTTAAGTGACTTGCCCAAGGTCACACAGCAGACAAGTGGCTGAACCTGGATTAGAAACCAGGGTCTCTGACTCCCAAGTTCTGTGCTTGTTCCACTACTACTACTACTACTACTACTACTACTACTACTACTACTACTACTACTACTAATAATAATAATAATAATAATAATAGTAGTAGTAGTTGTTAAGTGCTTATTAATAATAATTATTATGATGGCATTTATTAAGCGCTTATGATGTGTAAAGCACTGTACTAGGCACTGGGGAGGTTACAAGCTGATCAGGTTGTCCCATGGGGGGCTCACAGTCTTAATCCCCATTATACAGATGCGGTAACTGAGGCCCAGAGAAGTGAAGTGACTTGTCCAAAGTCACCCAGCTGACAATTGGTGGAGCCAGAATTTGAACCCATGACCTCTGACGCCAAAGCCCGAGCTCTTTCCACCACGACACGCTGCTTCCAAGAAGGCCTAGCACTAGGCCATGCTGTTTTACTTTGAAAGTTAAAGGTTCCGCCCCTTTGCTCAGAGTTTGAAATCTAATGGCAGAGACCAGGAAACCCAAACTGTTGGAAAAATAGATGCAGCAGGCAACAGTAAAAATAAACCAAAAAAAATTTTATGCATGAAAACTGATATTCACAAGGGTTTAAGTGGGCTGTGGGAGGAAGGGAGGTGGGAGACAGGGGTAGAGATGAAACGTATCTGTAGTTGAGAAGTGATTCCTGGAGGAGGGATACAGTTTGGCAAATCTGAAGAAGAAGCGTATTCTATGCAGGAAGCAGGACACAAATAATGGCTCAGAGTCATTACTCTGTTTTAAAGATAATTCAACCTGAGATTTGAATTCTTCGAATTTCCTTGTTTACAAGTTATTTATTCTGTAACTCCTGTGGTGGAAAAATTGACATTTTTTCATGGTTTTCATTAAGTGCTTATTCTGTGCCAGACACTGTACTAAGTGCTGGGGTAGATACCAGGTAGATTAGAAATAGTCCATGCCTCATATAGGGCTCATAGTTTTAATCCCATTTTACAGATGAGGTAACAGGCACACAGAAGTTAAGTCACTTGCCCAAGATCACGCAGCAGATGAGTAGCAGAGCCAGTATTATAACCCGAGTCCTCTGACTCGTAAGGACTGTGCTTTTTCCACTAGCCCACGCTGCTTATTAACAGGTGAGGATTATGATGATTTCCATTGCCATAATGTTGAGAGACTAGGCTCTGAGGGGCCTTGTAAGAGACAATGCCTGTCCTCAAGGAACTTATGCTGTAATGGGAGGGCAACAAGCGAGCAACACAAAATAGAGACAAACTTGAAGCTACATGCTGTGTAAGGAAGGGGTGGCCAAGGGAGTACGGGGCTAATTACCTCCCCCAGGCCCGGCTGCCTCGGGAAGGAGGGATGTGGCTTGTTGAAATGGAATGGGAGTGGACATTACAGTGGAGCACAGGGATGTCAGTCAGTCAGTCATATATACTGAGCACTTACCATGTGCAGAGCCCTGTACTAAGCTCTTGAGACAGTATAATATAACAATAAACAGCGTGGCTCAGTGGAAAGAGCCAGGGCTTTGGAGTCAGAGGTCATGGGTTCAAATCCTGGCGCTGCCAGTTGTCAGCTGTGTGACTTTGGGCAAGTCACTTAACTTCTCTGGGCCTCCGTTCCCTCATCTGTAAAATGGGGATTGACTGTGAGCCCTCTTTAGGACAACCTGATCACCCAGTGCTTAGAACAGTGCTTTGCACATAGTAAGTGCTTAATAAATGCCATCATTATTATTAATAAACAGACACATTCCCCACCCACAATGCATTTACAGTCTAGAGGATCAGACGAGCAATGGCTTGAGTTAGAGGGCCGGGGTGGCCAGGGGTCAGGGAGGAGGTGGAAGGATTTCCCCAGGCCACCGTTCCTAGTTCTATATCCCAGGCATCTGGTGTGTCCAGGGAAATGTGCTGTGACACACGGCATCAGTGTTTCCGAGTGCCAGCAGGCCTCGCAGCTCCCAAGCCCTTGTCGGAGAACTGTTCCCTGCATTTCATACCCCCAGGATCGGCAGCTCAGGCATCTGTGCTGGAGGATGGGATTCAACTTGTCCTCACTGACCTCTCTGACTTTTTTCTCGGAGGAGATGTGACCTTAATAATGCTTTGAAAGGTGGAGAGAGTGGTGGTCTGGTACATAAGGAGGGAGAAGAAGTCCCAGTCTGGGGGGAGGAGGAGGGAAAGGGTTTGGCGGTGGGTTAGACGAGATCGGGGCACAGTATTGAGTGTGCAGGCTGGGCTGTAGGAGGAGATTGGTGAGGTACGATTGAGGCCAGTCAATCAATCAATCAAATGTACTGAGCGCCTACTAGGTGGAAAGTACATTATGACAGAGTCGGTAGACACGTTCCCTGCCCTTAACAAGATTATAGTCTAGAGGGGGAAAGAGCCAGGAAGCAGCGTGGTCTGGTGGAAAGAGCCTGAGCCAGAAAGTCAGAAGGACCTGGGTTCTAATCCCAGCTCCTCTACTTAATAATGATGGCATTTAAGTGCTTACTATGTGCAGAGCACTGTTCTAAGCGCTGGGGGGGAACACAGGGTGATCAAGTTGTCCCACGTGGGGCTCACAGCTTTAATCCCCATTTTACAGATGAGGGAACTGAGGCTCAGAGAAGTTAAGTGACTTGCCCAAGGTCACACAGCAGACATGTGGTGCAGTCGGGATTCGAACCCATAACCTCTTACTCCAAAGCCCGTGCTCTTTCCACTGAGCCACACTGCTTACTCAGCGTGGCTCAGCTGCTTACTCAGCTGCTTACTCTACTTGTCTGATCTGTGACCTTGAGTAAGTCACTTCACTTCTCTGAGCCTTAAGGTTCCCTCATCTGTAAAATGGGATGAAGATTGTGTGCCCCATGTGGGACAGGGACTGTATCTAATAATAATAATAATGATGGCATTTATTAAGTGCTACGTTCCAAGCACTGTTCTAAGCACTGGGGAGGTTACAAGGTGATCAGGTTGTCCCACGGTTGTCTTCATCCCCATTTTCCAGATGTGGTAACAGAGGCCCAGAGAAGTTAAGTGACTTGCCCAAAGTCACACAGTTGACAACTGGCAGAGCAGGGATTTGAACCCATGACCTCTGACTCCAAAGCCCGTGCTCTTTCCCCTTCGCCACGCTGCTTCTCTAAGTGTATCTGACCTGATTATCTTGTATCTATCCCAGCGCTTAGTACAGTGCCTGGCACATAGCAAGCACTTAACAAATACCATTTAGAAAAAACTAATTTATAATATATAATTTGAAGATATGTACATAAGTGCTGTGGAGTTGGGGGTGGGGAGTACATCAAATGTCGAAAGGTGACAGATCCAAGTGCACAGGTGACACAGAAGGGAGGGCGAGCCAGGGAAGGGAGGGCTTATAGGCGGAAGGTTTCTTGGAGAAAATGTGACCTTAATAATGCTTTGAAGGAGGAGAGAGTGGTGGTCTGGCATATATGAAGGAGGAGGAAGTTCCAGACTAGGGAGAGGAGATGAGAAAGGGTTTGGTGGTGGGATAGACGAGACTGGGGCACAGTGAGTAAGCTAGCACTAGAGGTGCAAAGTGTGCTTGGGCTGGGCTGTAGTCGTGGCTCAGTGGAAAGAGCATGGGCTTTGGAGACAGAGGTCATGGGTTCAAATCCTAGCTCCACTAACTGTCAGCTATGTGACTTTAGGCAAATCACTTAACTTCTCTGGGCCTCAGTTACCACATCTGTAAAATGGGATGAAGACTGTGAGCCCCCCCGTGAGAGAACCTGATCATCAATCGTATTTATTGAGCGCTTACTATGTGTAGAGCACTGTACTAAGCGCTTGAACCTTAACCTGATCATTTTGTAACCTCCCCAGCGCTTAGAACAGTGCTTTGCACATAGTAAGCGCTTAATAAATGCCATCATTATTATTATTATAGGAGATGGGTGAGGTAGGTTTGGCAAGTTGACTGAGTGCTTGAAGCCAATGATAAGGAGTTTCTGTTTGGTTCAGAGTTGGATGGGCAGCTGTTGGATTTTCTTGAGGACTGGGGAGACATGAACTGAATGGCAGAAACTCCTCACCCTGGGCTTCAAGGCTGTCATCACCTCGCCCCCTCCTACCTCACCTCCCTTCTCTCCTTCTCCTTCTCCAGCCCAGCCCGCACCCTCTGCTCCTCTGCCGCTAATCTCCTCACCGTACCTCGTTCTCGCCTGTCCCGCCATCGACCCCCGGCCCACGTCATCCCCCGGGCCTGGAATGCCCTCCCTCTGCCCATCCGCCAAGCTAGCTCTCTTCCTCCCTTCAAGGCCCTGCTGAGAGCTCACCTCCTCCAGGAGGCCTTCCCAGACTGAGCCCCTTCCTTCCTCTCCCCCTCGTCCCCCTCTCCATCCCCCCGTCTTACCTCCTTCCCTTCCCCACAGCACCTGTATATATGTATATATGTTTGTACATATTTATTACTCTATTTATTTTACTTGTACATATCTATTCTATTTATTTTATTTTGTTAATATGTTTGGTTTTATTCTCTGTCTCCCCCTTCTAGACTGTGAGCCCACTGTTGGGTAGGGACTGTCTCTATATGTTGCCAACTTGTACTTCCCAAGCACTTAGTACAGTGCTATGCACACAGTAAGTGCTCAATAAATACGATTGATTGATTGATTGATTGATTTTTATTGATAAATGATCAGTGCAGCAGAGCGATGTCTGGATTGGAGTGGGAACAGACAGGAGGCAGGGAGGTCAACAAGGAGCCAGATGCTGTAATCAAGGTGGGATACGATACTTGCTTGGATCAGCATGGTAGTAGTTGGGATGGGGAGGAAAGGGCAGTCTTTAGCAGTGTTTTGAAGGTAAACACTGGTGGCCTCTGTCCCATTCCCATCACCGACTTTGCTAGCCCCCTGCCGCCATGCAGGAGAGGTGTGGGCTTTTGAGGTTTGGTGGAGAGGGACCAGCCTCTAAGAAAGACACTGAGTGTCCAGTCCAAGGTCTAGAGGGAGAGTAAAATGGGAGAGGCTGAGCTGGTGGAGACCAGAGACAGCTGAGGCTGAGTGGGGTAAGGTGGGGTCAGGTGGCAGCACCCCTCGCCCTTCCTCGTCTGTCCCTCTCACCACCCTCACAGAACTCCCATCTCCAAAACCCCAATTCTGGGCCGCCTTATCCTGGAGCCGAGTTCAGGCTGGTTCGTGCTTAGTGCCATCCCTACTCAGCCAGTCAATCAGTCGTATTTATTGAGTGCTTACAGAGAAGCAGCGTGGCTCAGTGGAAAGAGCACGGGCTTTGGAGTCAGAGGTCATGGGTTCAAATCCCAGCTTGGCCAGTTGTCAGCTTTGTGACCTTGGGCAAGTCACTTAACTTCTCTGTGCCTCAGTTCCCTCATCTGTAAATGGGGATTAAGACAGTGAGCCCTGAGGGACAACCTGATCACCTTGTAGTCTCCCCAGTGCTTAGAACAGTGCTTTGCACATTGTAAGCGCTTAATAAATGCCATCATTATTATGTGTGCAGAGCACTGTACTTAGCACCTGGGAGAGTACAGTATAACAGAGTTGGTAGCCAGTTTCCCTACCCACAGTGAATTTACAGTCTAGAGAGGGAGACAGACAATAATACAAATCAGTAAATTACAGATATGTGCATAAGTGGTGTGGGACTTGGGGGAAGATTCATTCATTCAATTGTATTCAGTCATTCAATAGTATTTATGGAGTGCTTACTATGTGCACAGCACTGTACTAAGCGCTTGAGTGCTTACTGTGTGCAGAGCACTGTACTAAGCGCTTGGGAAGTACAAGTCGGCAACATATAGAGATGGTCCCTACCCAACAACGGGCTCACAGTCTAGAAGGGAGAGACAGACAATAAAACGAAACATGTGTCTACAGGTTTCAAAACAGGTGTCAAAATTGTCAGAACAAATAGAGAATTAAAGCTATATGCACATCATTAACAAAATAAATAGAATAGTAAATATGTTTAAGTAAAATAAATAGAGTAATAAATCTGTACAAATATATAAAAGTGCAGAGGGGAGGGGAAGGAGGTAGGGCGGGGGGGATGGGGAGGAGGAGAGGAAAAAGGGGGCTCTGTCTGGGAAGGCCTCCTGGAGGAGGTGAACTCTCAGTCGGGCTTTGAAGGGAGGAAGAGAGCTAGTTTGGAGGATGTGGGGAGGGAGGGCATCCCAGGCCAGGGAAAGGACGTAGGCCAGGGGGTTGACCGTGGGACAGGTGAGAATGAGGTACAGTGAGGAGGTTAGCGGCGGCAGAGGAGCGGAGGGGGCAGGCTGGGCCGGAGAAGGAGAGAAGGGAGGTGAGGTAGGAGGGGGCGAGGGGATGGACAGCCTTGAAGCCGAGAGTGAGCAGTTTTTGCTTGATGCACAGGTTGACTGGCAGCCACTGGAGATTTTTGAGGAGGGGAGTAACATGCCCAAAAGCATTAGGGAGCAAGTCAGGGTGATGCAGAAGGGAGAGGGAGAAGAGGAAAGGAGGGCTTAGTCAGGGAAGGCCTCCTGGAGGCACGGCCTAGTAGAAAGAGCATGGGCCTGGGTGTCAGAAGTTCATGGGTTCTAATTCTAGCCCTGCCACTTGTCTGCCAGGTGACACTGGGAAAGTCACTTCACTTCTCTGTGCCTCGGTTACCTCAACTTTAAAATGAGAATTAAGACTGCGAGCCCCATGTGGGACAGGGACTGTGTCCAACCCAATTATCTTCTATCTACCCCAGAGCTTAGAACAGTGCCTGGCACTTAACAAATGCTATAATAATAATAATATTATAATATTTAATAAGGCTCTGAAGCGTGGGGAGGGTCACTGTCTGTCAGATTTGAGGAGGGAGGACGTTCCAAGCCAGAGGCAAGTTGTGGGTGAGGGGTCAGCAGCGAGATAGACAAGAAGGAACTATAGTGAGAAGGTTAGCATTAGAGGAGGGAAAAGTGCAGCCCATCAGTAGCCAAGCACAACAGCTGGCTGCTTTGGGGACCATCCCCTCGGTGCCCAGACCCTTTCCCACTGCGTCTGGGTTTACCACCGCCGCTATCCAGAGGGTCAGTGAATGTGATGCAGCGTGAGGAAACTCTGAGGCCAGAGCCATCCTCTGCTATGTGGACTCATGGGCAGGATTCATTCAGGATTCACTTCAGGATTCTCAAATGTCTAAGCTTCTAGTTGTAGCAATAATGATATTAAGTGCCTACACTTAGGGCAGAGCACTGTGCTAATCCCTGGGAGAAAAAAAGGATATGGATGACAATTAGGATCCCTGTGGGCAGGTAATATGTTTATTACTATAATATACTATCCCAAGTGTTTAGTACGGTGCTCTGCACACAGTAAGTGCTCAATAAATATGACTGAATGAGAGCCTAAGAATCAATCAATTGTATTGAGCGCTTACTGTGTGCAGAGCACTGTACTAAGCGCTTGGGAAGTACAAGTTGGCAACATATACAGTCCCTACCCAACAGTGGGCTCACAGTCTAAAAGAATAGGGAGGGTGAGTTGATGGTGAATATTCAAGACAAAGTGAAGCAATAAAAAACAGAACAGCCTCATCAAAAGATAAGGACAGAAATTAACACCATAAGAGCCACTGAGCATTATGGCCAGAGGAGCAGTTTCATAAGAGGCAGTTCCTAAGTGGGAAATGAGTTTCCTGCTTTTTAAACATTCTCCCTCTGTGATTTCCAGTTCTTCTTTGGGCCCAGAGATCCGCAGTCTGATGTTCCCACAAAGTAGTAGTGGAGGATCATCACCAGTGCATGGGGCCAAGGGTATTTTGGGAACAGAACCTTTCAGTAAGGAAATCCGGTTTTGGCTTGACTCTCTTCATTGGGCAAACCTAATATTGAGTGGCAGCCTAAGCCCAAACTGATAATAGCAGGGATGGTGCAGTGTAGAAAAGCCTTATGTGTAATTAGCCCTGTCTCTAAGCCCATTCTGGGAATTTGACATTAGCATGTCACCCTGCCTTGACAGATAGCATCTCTGGTTTTTCCATTCCTCGGTCCCTTCCGCCTGGACCAATTCCCTCCATCCCACTCCCTCCAAGGAGAGACACTTTCCCATAATCTCTCTGTCAAACCAAATAGGTCCGAAAAGGGAGCAGGAATGGTGGTTCTGACTTTTCTCCTTCAATAGCGGAAGGCTGGAGGAGAGGGGAGAGGGCTATGAGGAGCTCTCCCCAGACTCCTGGGTTACAGCTATGCATTGGGCATACTCCTTGGTCATTCAGGAGGAAGTAGTGTGGCCTAGTGGAAAGAGCATGGTCCCGGGAGGCAAAGGACCTGGGTTCCCAACCCAGCCCTTCATATTCATTCATTCAATCGTATTTATTGAGCGCTTACTGTGTGCAGAGCACTGTATTAAGTGCTTGGGAAGTACAAGTTGGCAACATATAGAGACAGTCCCTACCAAACAGTGGGCTCACAGTCTAGAAGGGGGAGATGGACAACAAAACCAAACATATTAATGAAATATGATAGAATAAATATGTACAAATGAAATAAAAAGATGAATAAATGCGTACAAACATATATACAGGTGGTGTGGGGAGCACTCATTCATTCATTCCATCGTATCTATTGAGCGCTTACAGTGTGCAGAGCACTGTACTAAGCACTGGGGAAGTCCAAGTTGGCCACATCTAGAGACGATCCCTACCCAATAGCGGGCTCACAGTCTAGAAGGGGGAGACAGACAACAAAACAAAACATATTAATGAAATATGATAGAATAAATATGTACAAATGAAATAAAAAGAGTATGCCTGCAGTGTGACCTTGGGCGAGTCATTTTGCATGTCTATTTCCTTACCTATAAAATGAAGATTCAGTACCCTCCTAACTGTATTGTGAATCTTATGTGGAAGAGAAATTATATCTGATCTGATTTTTTTTCTCTACCCTACCACTTTGTATAATGCTTGGCACACAGCAAGTTCCTAGCAACAACCATTATTATAATTATTACATTTTGTTATCATGACTTCTGTCTTTATGAGTACAATCTCACTTATTTGAGCTCTTTTTGGACTGAATGCAGCATTTAATAAGCCCTGGGAAAGGTGCTGCCTGAAGTATGGCATTAGAACTCTGAAGGCGGTATATGAAGTGTGCAGATATTGAGTTGTTCATACATTATCAATCAATTGGATTTATTCCATGCTTACTTTGTGCAGATCACTGTACTAAACACTTTGGAGAATACAATATTATGAAGTTGGAAAATAAGTTCCCTGCCCACAGGAGCTTACAGTCTGAGAGAGAGACGCATATTAAAATTAATTACAGATATGCACATAAGTGCTGTGGGGCTGAGGGTGGGGTGAATAGAAGTACAAATCCAAGTTCTGGGGCGAAGCAGAAGGGAGAGGGAGTAGAGGAAAAGTAGTAGTAATAGTATTTATTAAGTGTTTACAGTGTGCAGAACACTGTAACAAGCCCTGGGAAAGCAGTGGTGCTGAAGACAGAGGGTCCACTCTGTGACACCAAAGCAGCAGTAACAACAGCAACAAGATGCCTTTTTGTTGTTTTAATGATATTTTTTAAGCACTTATTATGTGTCAGATTCTGTGCTAAGCACTGGAGTAGATACAAGATAATCAGGTTGGATGCAGTCCCTGTCCCACATGGGGTTGACTGTCTAAATCCCCACTTTACAGATGACGTAACTGAGGCACAGAGAAGTGAAGTGTCTTACCCAAGATCACACATAAGACTGGCAGAGCTGGGATCAATCAATCAATCAATTGTATTTATTGAGCGCTTACTGTGTGCAGAGCACTGTACTAAGCGCTTGGGAAGTACAAGTTGGAAACATATAGAGACAGTCCCTACCCAACAGTGGGCTCACAGTCTAAAAGGGGGAGACAGAGAACAAAATCAAACATACTAACAAAATAAAATAAATAGAATAGATATGTACAAGTAAAATAAATAAATAGAGTAATAAATATGTACAAACATATATACATATATACAGGTGCTGTGGGGAAGGGAAGGAGGTAAGATGGGGGGATGGAGAGGGGGATGAGGGGGAGAGGAAGTAAGGGGCTCAGTCTGGGAAGGCCTCCTGGAGGAGGTGAGCTCTCAGTAGGGCCTTGAAAGGAGGAAGAGAGCTAGCTTGGCGGATGGGCAGAGGGAGGGCATTCCAGGCCCGGGGGAGGACATGGGCCGGGGGTCGGTGGCGGGACAGGCGAGAACGAGGTACGGTGAGGAGATCAGTGGCAGAGGAGCGGAGGGTGCGGGGTGGGCTGGAGAAGGAGAGAAGGGAGGTGAGGTAGGAGGGGGCGAGGTGATGGACAGCCTTGAAGCCCAGGGTGAGGAGTTTCTGCCTGATGCGCAGATTGATTGGTAGCCACTGGAGATTTTTGAGGAGGGGAGTAACATGCCCAGAGCGTTTCTGGACAAAGAGAATCCGGGCAGCAGCATGAAGTATGGATTGAAGTGGGGAGAGACACGAGGATGGGAGATCAGAGAGAAGGCTGATGCAGTAGTCCAGATGGGATAGGATGAGAGCTTGAACGAGCAGGGTAGCGATATGGATGGAGAGGAAAGGGCAGATCTTGGCACCGTTGCGGAGCTGAGACCGGCAGGTTTTGGTGATGGCTTGGATGTGAGGGGTGAATGAGAGAGCGGAGTCGAGGATGACACCAAGTTTGCGGGCTTGTGAGATGGGAAGGATGGTAGTGCCGTCAACAGAGATGGGAAAGTCAGGGAGAGGGCAGGGTTTGGGAGGGAAGACAAGGAGTTCCATCTTGAACATGTTGAGTTTTAGGTGGCGGGCAGACATCCAGATGGAGATGTCCTGAAGGCAGGAGGAGATGCGAGCCTGGAGAGAGGGGGAGAGAGCAGGGGCAGAGATATAGATCTGGGTGTCATCAGCGTAGAGATGATAGTTGAAGCCGTGGGAGCGAATGAGGTCACCAAGGGAGAGCGTGTAGATTGAGAACAGAAGGGGACCAAGCACTGAACCTTGGGGAACCCCCACAGTGAGAGAATGGGAGGGGGAGGAAGAGCCTGCAAAAGAGACTGAGAAAGAACGACCGGAGAGGTAAGAGGAGAACCAGGAGAGGACGGAGTCTGTGAAGCCAAGGTCAGATAGCGTGTTGAGGAGAAGGGGATGGTCCACAGTGTCAAAGGCAGCTCCTCTTACTCCCAGGCCTGTGCTCTTTCCACTAGGCCAGTCTGCTTCTCACAGACCCTAGCCTATGGCTGTAAGCAAGCACAGTCTCTTTGGGATGTGGAGCACCGGAGCATAGATCTGCTAGATTATAAGGTCCTTGAGGGCATGAATTCTGTCTACTTATTTTATTGTATTCTACCAAGCACTTAGTACACTGATTAGGTCACAGTGGGTGGGCACTCAACAAATGCCACTGATCGATGGATTGCCCAAGGCCTTCATTCAATGATGATGATAGTATTTATTTAGGCATTTATTTAGACTTCTAGACTGTGAGCCCGCTGTTGGGTAGGGACTGTCTCTATATGTTGCAAACTTGTACTTCCCAAGCACTTAGTACGGTGCTCTGCACACAGTAAGCACTCAATAAATATGACTGAATGAATGAATGAATTTATTTAGCACTTACTATGTGCCAAGCACTGTTCTAAACTCTGGGGTAGATACAAGGTAATCAGGTTGTCCCACGTGGAGCTCACAGTCTTAATCCCCATTTTGCAGATGAGGTAACTGAGGCACAGAGAAGTGAAGTGACTCGCCCAAGGTCACACAGCATACAAGTGGCGGAGGTGGGATTAGAACCCACGACCTCTGACTCCCAAGCCCATGATCTTTCCACTAAGCCATACTGCTTCTCAAATCGTATTTATTGAGTGCTTACTATGTGCAGAGCACTGTACTAAGAGCTTGGAAAGTACAATAAAGCATTAAAGAGACACAATCCCTGTCCACAGTGGGCTTACAGTTCAGCCTCCTGGTGTCTAGGAGGGGACACCAGGGCACCTCCTAGTACCTAAAAAGAGGTCGGGTTTGGGACAATCTGGTTCCCAGTTTGCATTGGGAAACATCCCAGCTTCCTGGAGTTATCCAAACTGGTAGTCAGCTCAGATCCCCTTCCCATTTGGCTTTCCCAGACTGCTACCCTGGGATCCTGGGAGACCCTGGGTGATTGCAGCCCAGGCCTGGGCTGGGAGTCAAAAGAAGCTGAATTCTAATCCTGGCTCTGCCACTTGTCTGCTGTGTGATCCTGGGGAAGCTACTTCACTTCTCTGTGCCTTGGTTACCTCAACTTCAAAATGGGGATTAAGACTGTGAGACCCATTTTGGACAGGGACTGTGTCCAACCCAATTTCTTTGCATTCAGTCATTCAATTTATTCATTCATTCGTATTTATTGAGCACTTACTGTGTACAGAGCATTGTACTAAGCACTTGGGATAGTACAGTATAACAATGAACAAACACATTTCCTACCCACAAAGAGTTTAAAGTCTAGAGAAGGGGAGACAGGCATTAATATAAATAAATAAATTACAGATATGTACTTAAGTGCTGTAGGACTGTAGGAGGGGCAGAACAAAGGGAACAAATCAGGCTATGCAGAAGAGAGTGGGAGAAAAGGAAAGTGGGGGGCTTCCTCTGGGAAGGACTCCTGGAGGAGATGTGCCTTCAATAAAGCTTTGAAGTGAGGGAGAGTAATTTGTTGGATTTGAGGAGGGAGGGTGTTCCTGGACAGAGGAAGGTTGTGGGCAGGGGTCAGCGGTAAGAAAGGCAAAATTGAGGTACAGTGAGAAGGTTAGCTTTAGAGGAGCAAAGTATGCGGGAGGGGTTGTAGTAGGAGAGTAGTGAGGTAGGAGGAGACAAGTGGTAAGCAGTGGTAAGGAGGTTGGGTTTTTTTTGATGTGGAGGTAGATAACAATGATAGTATTTGTTAAGCACTTACTATGTGCTAAGCACCGTACTAAACTCTGGGGTGTATACAAGCAAATCGGGTTGGACACAGTCCCTGCCCAGTGGGGGGCTTGCAATCTCAATCATCATTTTACAGATGAGGTAACTGAGGCACAGAGAAGTGAAGTGACTTGCAGACAGGTGGCCGAGCTGGGATTAGAACCCATGACCTTCTGACGCCCAGGCCTGTGTTCTATCTATCAATCAATCAATCGTATTTATTGAGCACTTACTGTGTGCAGAGCACTGTACTAAGCGCTTGGGAAGTACAGGTTGGCAACATAACACCTATTACACCATCTATTACACCATGGACAAAAACTAGAATGTTTTGAGTAGTGGGTTGACATGTCCTGTAAGTGTCTTTGTAGAAAAATGATCCAGGCAGCAGAGTGAATCACGGACTGGAGTGTGGAGAGACAGGAGGCTGGGAGGTCAGCAGGGAAGCTGATGCAGTAATCCAGGTGGGATAGGATGAGACTGTTTTAACGTGGTAGCAGTTTGGAGTGCTTACTACAATGTCTGGCATATAGTATAAACACTTAAGACATATTATTGGTAGTATTATTATTATCCATGAGAGGAGTGGGGGCCTGAGATCAAGCCTACGTTGTGCAGATGTGCAACTGCAAGTTGGCTGTGTTTGTAGGGAGCACAGAGAAGGCCAGCTCCTTGGTAATTGGATGTTTAAGCAGTGCCTGTCTGCACCTATTGCCAAGCAGGGGCAGGGGGGTTGTGAGCACAGACTCCCCTCTTCTGCTCTGGGGCTGTGGAGTGGTGCACTCAACCTTCACATGAAGCAAAAACTCCTCACTATCGGTTCCAAAGGTCTCCATCACCTCACCCACTCCTACCTCATCTCTCTTCTCTCCTTCTACAGCCCAGCCCGTACACTCCGCTCCTCTGCCACTAACCTCCTCACTGTGCCTCATTCTCGCCTGTCCCGCCATTGACCCCTGGCCCACATCCTACCTCTGGCCTGGAATGCCCTCCCTCCACAAATCCGCCAAACTAGCTCTCTTCCTTCCTTCAAAGCCCTACTGAGAGCTCATCTCCTCCAGGAGGCCTTCCCAGACTGCCTCCTCCTCCCCTCCCCATCACCCCCACTCCCTCCCTCTGCCCTACCCCTTCCCCTCCCCACAGCACTTGTGTATATTTGTACATATTTATTACTCTATTTTATTAATGATGTGTATATAGCTACAATTCTATTTATTCTGATGGTATTGACACCTGTCTACTTGTTTTGTTTTGTTGTCTGTCTCCCCCCTTCTAGACTGTGAGCCCGTTGTTGGGTTGGGATTGTCTCTATATGTTGCCTATTTGTACTTCCCAAGTGCTTAGTACGGTGCTCTGCACACAGTAAGTGCTCAATAAATACGAATGAATGAATGAATGAATGAATGAATGAATGAATGAATGAATGAATCACAAGCAGGGATTAGGGCTCACTGCTGACCTGCCGCTTGTCAACCCATGGGAAAATGCACTGGATTTGTTGCCTTGCTGTTTAGATATCTTCACCTTTCTCAGCAGAAAGAGTGTGGTGCGGTTTTAATGATAATACTACTAGTAATAGTAATAATAGTGTCATTTGTTGAGTGCTTATTGAGAGTCAATCACTGCATTAAGCTCTAGGGTAGATAGTAGAAAGAGCATGGGCTCGGGAGTTAGAGGTGGGTTCTAAATCTCAGCTCCGCCAGTTGTCAGCTGTGTGACTTTGGGCAAGTCACTTAATCAATCAATCAATCGTATTTATTGAGTGCTTACTGTGTGCAGAGCACTGTACCAAGCGCTTGGGAAGTACAAGTTGGCAACATATAGAGACAGTCCCTACCCAACAGTGGGCTCACAGACTAAAAGGGGGAGACAGAGAACAAAACCAAACATACTAACAAAATAAAATAAATAAATAGACTTTTCTGTGCCTCAGTTACTTCATCTGTAAAACGGGGATTAAGACTGTGAGTCCCACGTGGGGCAATGTAATTGCCTTGTATCTACCCCAGCGCTTAGAACAGTGCTTGGCACATAGTATGCACTTAACAAATACCATTGTTATTATTATTACATTATAAGCACTTCGGATGCAGCCTCTGTCCCACATGAGGCTCACAATCCAGGAAGGAGGGATAACGGAATTTGAATCACCATTCTGACATATAAGGAAATTGGGGCACAGAGAGGTTAAGTGAGTTGTCCAACATCAAACAGCAGGCAAATGATGGCAGAGGTGGGATTAGAACTCAAGTCCTCTGACGTCCAGGCCCATGAGCTTTTCATTAGGCATTAGGCATTTCATTAGAGAAGCAGCATGGCTCAGTGGAAAGAGCCTGGGCTTGGGAGTCAGAGGTCATGGGTTCTAATCCCAACTCCGCCTCTTGTCAGTTGTGTGACTCTGGGCAAGTCACTTGACTTCTCTGTACCTCAGTTACCCCAACTGTAAAATGGGGATTAAGACTGTGAGCCCCATGTGGGACAACCTGATTACCTCGTATCGCCCCTCAGCACTTAGAACTGTGCTTGGCACATAGTAAGCACTTAACAAATACCATCATTATTATTATCATTATTATTAGGCCATGCTGCTACAGAACCTCCTGTTTCTCATTCAGCGCACCCTCCGATTGTATGCCTACTCCCTCCTTCTGAGGGTCCGTTGAGACCACCTTGCTTTAAAGAGAAGGGTGATGACTGAGCTGTTTGTTGCTTGCATTTTTTATGGTACTTGTTAAGCTCTTACTATGTATCAAATTCTAAGAGCTGGACAGCGTACAGTCTTTATACACAGTAAGAACTCAATAAATACAATTGATTGAATGAATGTATACATATACATACGTATGGATAGCAAAAAGCAACCCCCAAACTATTGCTCCCAATAATTCTTTCCCCAGCCACTGTCAAGCACAGGGCCAAAGAGCACTTCTACCTGTTGCCCAGGGCCCCAGAGTTATTTTCATTTCTCTTATCAGACAAGAGCTCAGAGCACAATATGCAAGTGAGCTCTGGCCTCCTATACAACCTGACAGCTTGTCAGCATTATCTCTTAGCAACCCTCTAGCCCTCATTGTGCCAATATGAGTTTGGGGAAACAGGCCTACCCTTTATCGGGGCCTAGAAGTTGCTAATCAGTGGTTAAAGGCTTTGATACTCAGCCCAACTCACATGCTCTTTGGGTGCTCCTACATTCCTGAAGGCTGAGAATATTGCTTAAGTTGTGAAAAAGACCAGCCAGTGGTGACAGAGCATCTGAAGTCACTTTCATTCATTCATTCAATCGTATTTATTGAGCGCTTACTGTGTGCAGAGTACCGTACTAAGTGCTTAGCTCTGTACTAAGCTCTCATAATGGCATTTATTAAGCACTTACTATGTGCAAAGCACTGTTCTAAGTGCTGGGGTGGTTATGAGGTGATCAGGTTGCCCCACGTGGGGCTCACAGTCTTAATCCCCATTTTACAGATCAGGGAACTGAGGCCCAGAGAAGTGAAGTGATTTGCCCAAAGTCACACAGCTCACAATTGGCGGAACTGGGATTTGAACCCATGACCTCTGACTCCAAAGCCCGTGCTTTTTCCACTGAGCCACACTGCCGATCAGAACTGCATTTTCCGTCTAAGCCCAAACACGTGACTGAAAGGAAAAAGTGGATTCATCTGGGTTTATATTTTGGCTAGAGAATTTTCCCTTTTTCAGGAGAACTGAAGTGGGTACTAATGAAATCTTGTCATCTTAGTAAGAAGAATATTTATTAAGTGCTCACTGTGTTCAGAGCACTATTCTAAATGTCCAAACAGAAAACACTGGTGGGAATTTGACATGGTCCCTGGGGACTCAAAATCTAAAAATATAAGAGGGAAGAGAGGAGACTAGTCACAGACATAGAAGGAGAAAAGAAACAGTGGAACACCAAAGCAACATGAAAGACAAGGACAGATAAAAAATTAATCAGTGGTATTTATTGAATATTTACTGTGGGTAAAGCATATGATTCAGAACATGGGAGAGTACATGGAGTTGGTAGACATAATCCCTGCCCACAAGAAATTTACAGTCTAGAAGGGGAGACAGACATTAATTTATATTAAGGATAAGGGACACGGTGGAGTGTAAGGATGTGTACATAAGTGCTGTGAGGCTGGGGGTGGTGTGAATTATCAAGTGCTTAACTCGTTACAGATCCAAGTACATAGGTGATGCAGAAAGTAGGATGAATAGAGGAAGAGGGGATTAGGAAAAGCCTTGTAGAGATTTTAGCAGGGCTTTGAGAGTGAGCTAACGATGGTCTGTCCGATGTAAAGGGGAAGGGAGTTCCAGGCCAGAGGGAGGATGTGGGCAAGGGCTCAGTGGTGAGGCTGATGAGATCGAAGTACCAAGAGTAGGTTGACATCATAGGAGCGAAGTGTATTAGCTGGATTGTAGTAGATTGGTGAGGTAAGAAAGGAAAGAAGTCTACTCTTCTAGACTGTGAGCCCGCTGTTGGGTAGGGACTGTCTCTATATGTTGCCAACTTGTACTTCGCAAGCACTTAGTACAGTGCTCTGCACACAGTAAGCACTCAATAAATACAACTGATTGATTGATTGAGGGAGAGAGACTGCCTATAAACTGTGAGCTCCTTGCGGGCAGGGATCATGACTATCAACTCTATTATATTGTACTCCTCCAAGTGCCTAGTGTAGTGCTCTGCACAGAGTAAGCTCTCAATAAATATGATTGATTGATGAATCAATACAATTGATTGATTCCCATCTGGGTAGTGCAACGCAGCTCAGGTTGGAAGCTCCAGGATGAGGTCAGAGGGTGGGAGGAAGCTGGCCCATGGAGTTTTGGCTTGAGAAGTTGTTGGCTCAGAATCAGGCATTCATAGAATCTGCTATCAAGGTGACACACTTCTTAATCCCTTTATATGGCTAGTTTCCTGACCCGATATAACTGACGGCATTTCCTACTTCCCAAGGTTCTAGTTGATGATGATGGTATTTGTTAAGTGCTTACTATGTGTAGGGAAAGCATTACAAGCATCCCTCGTAGATCTTCTCTGGAGTCAAACAGAGATCTCCCGCGAATCATAATTTTATTCTCCAAACTCATGTCCGATGAGTATATGCAGGCCGACAGCCCCTTTGCTCAAGAGCAGGGTTTTGGTTTTCTAAATTTTGAAGCTTGGTTGTATTACTTTTCCACTGCTTTCCCTTAGTGTGTGACCCCCAAGCACTGCTATTCCTCAACTATGGGTCCTATTGGGAGTCAGAGGTCATGGGTTCTAATCCCGGCCTCCACCACTTGTCAGTTGTGTGACTTCGGGCAAGTCACTTAATTTCTCTGAGCCTTAGTTACCTAATCTGTAAAATGGGGATTAAGACTGTGAGCCCCATGTGGGACAACCTGATCACCTTGTAGCCTCCCCCTCAGTGCTTAGAACAGTGCTTCGCATATAGTAAGCGCTTAATAAATGCCATCATTATTATTACATGCTTAGAAGGGGAGGGTATCTCTTTGCCCTCTCTGGATCCTTTCCCTTTTGGATTTCTGAATCACTGTCTGGCTCTAAATATTTGTATGAATTGTCTCATCGTGTCTTTGTAAACATCTTCCCTGGGTGACTCTGTGGCTCTTTTGTTCGATAATAATGATAATCATAATTGTGGCATTTAAGTGCTTACAGCAGCATGGCCTAATGGAAAGAGCACAGCCTGGGAGTCAGAGGATGTGGGTTCTAATCCTGCTCCACCACTTGTTTGCTGAATGACCTTGGGCAAGTTGCTTAACTTCTCTGTGCCTCAGTTTCCTCATCTGTAAAATGAGAAATAAGCCTGTGAGTCCTAAGTGGGACAGGGGCTATATCCAACCTCATTATCCTGAATCTACCCCACTGTTTAGAACAATGCCTGGCATATAGTAAAGGCTTAATAAATACCATAATTTTTTAATCATTATCATTATTATTATTGTTATTATTATTATCATATCCCAGGCACTGTGCTAGAATAGATACAAGGTAATCAGGCTGGACACATATCTGTCCCATACAGGGCTCACAGTCTTAATCCCCATTTTACAGATGAGGTAACTGAGGCCCAGGGAAGTGAAGTGACTTGCCCAAGGTCACACAGCAGACAAATCGCAGAGCTGGGTTTAAAACTGAGGTCCTTCTGACTCCCAGGACTGAACTCTATCACCTAGACCACACTGCTTCTAGTTTAAATGCAACTGTCCTCATTGGAGAAGCAGCGTGGCTCAGTGGAAAGAGCCTGGGCTTTGGAGTCAGAGGTCAGGGGTGCAAATCCCAGCTCCACCAATTTTCAGCTGTGTGACTTTGGGCAAGTCGCTTAACTTCTCTGTGCCTTAGTGATCTCATCTGTAAAATGGGGATGAAGACTGTGAGCCCCCCGGGGGACAACCTGGCCACCTTATAACCTCCCCAGTGCTTAGAACAGTGCTCTGCACATAGTAAGCGCTTAATAAATGCCATCATTATTATTATGTGGGTTTCAGTGGTAATCATGAGTATTTAATTTTTTACATTAACAAAAAACACATTTTTTATGGTAATTTTAAGTACTTAGTATGTGCCAGACACTGTACTAAGCACTGGATAGATACAAGATAATCAGTTTGGACACAGTCCATGTCTCACATGGGGCTCATTGTCTCAATCTCCATTTTAAAGATGAGGTAACTGAGGCCCAGCGAAACTAAATGATTTGCCCAAAGTTACTCAACAGGCAAGGGGCAGAACTGGGATGAGAACTCAGGTCCTTGACTGATTGATGCATTGAAGTACTTAGTATGGTGTTCTGTGCCCATGCAGTGCATACTTTTTTTGCCAATGGTGGGTGAGCAATCGAAATGGTGGTGTGGATGGCCAAGCTTCTGCAGCTGGGAGCAGGCCCAGGAGCACCCAGGGTTTTGGACCACATGTTCCTTGGTACCTTGTTATCCTTTGCTCCTCTAATTTAACCTTCTCAGTGTACCTCCATCTCATCTGCCACACCACCGACCTCTCTCCCACTTCCTGCCTCAGACCTGGAATGCCTTCCCTCCTCATATCTTACAAACATTGACTCTCTGAGCTTCCAAAGCGTGATTGAAGGCACATCTCTTCCAAGAGGCCTTCCCTGACTAAGCCCTCTTTTACTTTTCTTCCACTCCCTTCTGTCATCCTGACTTGCTTTCATTCATTCATTCATTCATTCATTCAATCGTATTTATTGAGCTCTTACTGTGTGCAGAGCACTGTACTAAGCGCTTGAGATGTACAAGTTGGCAACATATAGAGACGGTCCCTACCCAACAGCGGGTTCACATTCTAGAAGGGGGAGACAGAGAACAAAACAAAACATATTAACAAAATAAAATAAATAGAATAGATACAAATAAAATAAATAAATAAATAGAGTAATAAATACGTACAAACATATATACATATATACAGGTGCTGTGGGGAGGGGAAGGAGGTAAGGTGGGGGGATGAGGAGGGGGAGAGGAAGGAGGGGGCTAATCATTTTTTAATTATAATAATTAAATAATCATGCTTCCTTTATTCATTCCCCCAACCCCCCATTTCCAGCCCCACAGCACTTATGTACATATCTGTAATTTATTCATTCATATTAATGTCTGTCTCCTCCTCTAGACTCTAATCTTGTTTTGGGCAGGGAACATGCCTGTTATGTTGAACTCTCCCAAGCACTTAGTACAGTGCTCTGCACACAGTAAGCACTCAATAAATACAAATGACTAACTGATTAAATGAGTGACTGGAGAGCAGAATCTCCTAATCCCTGGAGCCGCTTTGCTCAAAATGGCCCCAGGAGGATTCCTGACCTGCCAAGTTGTCTTCATGTAATAATACTAACAATAATAATGATACTAATTATGGTAGTTATTAAGCACTTACCAAGCACTTACCAAGCACTTGCCAAGCTCTGTTCTGAGCACTGGAGTAGCTAAAAGGTAAATGGGTCAGACCCATTCCCTGCCCCACATGGAGCTCATAGTCTTCATTCACTAATTCATTCATTAATATCATTATTATAACTATTGATATATTTTTCCATGCTAACGTTGACCCTTGGCCTCTGTCCTAGAAAGCCCTCCCTTTTCCTATCTGACAGAATTCATTCATTCAGTCGTATTTCTTGAGCTCTTAAGTTCAGAGCTTGAGAGAGTATAATAGAACTATAAACAGACACATTCCCTGTCCACAATTAACTTGCAATCCAGATCTCACAGTCTTAATCCCCATATTACAGATGAGGTAACGAGGCCCAGAGAAGTGAAGTGATTTGCCCAGGGTCACACAGCAGATAAGCAGTGGAGCCAGAATTAGAACTCAGATCCTGCTGACCTCCAGGCCCGGACTCCTCTGCTGCAGCAGCTCCTCCCCTGCCCCAGCTGCTGCTCAGACTCAGCTTCCCTTCCTTTAGGCTAAAAACCTCCCTCTGCAAGAGGCAACCGTGCTATATATACTAATAATAATAATAATAACAATTCTGGTATTCATTAAGTGCTTACTATGTGCCAGGCACTGTACTAAACACTGGGGTGGGTATAAGCAAATCGGGTTGGACAAAGTCCCTATCTCATATTCATTCATTCATTCAATCATATTTATTGAGCGCTTACTGTGTGCAGAGCACTGTACTAAGCGCTTGGGAAGTACAAGTTGGATGGGGCTCACAGTCTCAATCCCCATTTACATATGAGGTAACTGAGGCACAGAGAAGTGACTTGCCAAGATCTTACAGAAAACAAGTGACAGACCTGAGATTAGAACCCATGAGTGAGCAATCCCAGGCCCATGCTTTATCTACTACTTCATGCTGCTATAATAATAATAATAATAATGGTATTTGTTAAGCGCTATGTGCCAAGCACTGTTCTAAATACTGGGATAGATACAGGGTTATCAGGTTGTCCCATGTGGGGCTCAAAGTCTTAATCCCCATTTTACAGATGAGGTAACTTAGGTGCAGAGAAGTTAAGTGACTTGTCCAAAGTCACGCAGCTGATAATTGGCAGAGGGGGTATTAGAACCCACGTCCTCTGACTTCCAAGCCTGGGATCTTTCCACTAAGCCACACTGCTATCCCAACAAGGTCCCACTTAAGAAAAGCAGTACAACCTAGTGGATAAAGCACAGACCTTAGAGGCAGAAGACCTGGGCTCTAAACCCAGCTCCTCCACTGGTCTTCTGGGTGACCTTGGACAAGTCACTTCACTTCTCCGTGCCTCAGTACTCTCGTCTGCAAAATGGGGATCCAATGACTGTTATTCCTCCTACCTAGACTGCAAGCTCTGTGTAGAACCTGATTATCTTGTTTCTATCCCAGTGCTTAGTACAGTGCTTGGCACATAGGAAGCGCTTAACTATCTCAATTTTCATTTTTGTTTATTGTTATCATTATTATAAATATTGATGTATTTATAATACAGAGCATGCTGGCTCATACCCCTCACCGCTGTTCTGGAACACCCTGCCTTTTCATATCTGACAGATGTGAGACAGAGACAGGGACAGATCACTCTCCCCACCACCTTCAAAGTCTTATTAAAGTCTTTTAGACTGTGAGCCCACTGTTGGGTAGGGACGGTATATGTTGCCAACTTGTACTTCCCAAGCGCTTAATACAGTGCTCTGCACACAGTAAGTGCTCAATAAATACGATTGATGATTATTAAAAGCATATCTCCTCCAAGACTAGGCCCTCATTTCCTCTTCTCCCACCCCCTTCTGCATCACTCTTGTACTTCAATTTGCACCCTTTATTCACTCCTCCCTCAATCCCACAGCACTTATGTCCATATCCTTTATTCATTTATTTATATTAATGCCTGTCTCCCCCTCAACTGTAAGCTCACTGTGGGCATTGTTATACTGTACTCTCTTAAGTTCTTAGGAGAGTGCTCTGCACACAGTAAGAGCTCAATAAATACCATTGATTAACATTTACTTTAGCCAGTTGAATTAGTCTTTCTGGTACCTTCTAGCTCTAGTTGACCTTCTGAAAGTATTTCATCCTCCCCTGTTTTCCTCCTCCCCTCTGTCATTAATCCTTCTGCTTTCACCTCTCCACTAGCACTGTGTGAGAGGCCTTTATTAATCTTTCCAAAACTCCATTTATGCTTTCTACTCCTTAAAAGAGGTCCAGGGTGGGGGCGGTTTGGGGGAGAGTGAAGGGGAGGAGTCAGAAATGTTTTCTGTTATGTCTATAGACGAGTCCTTTTTCTGATCGCACTGCATCCAATCTTGGCCCCATTACCTACATAGCAAGCCCCCCTTATCTGCTGAATATTTTCCACTGAACAACTTGACTTTATCATCCTTCCTTAATTTAGGCAAACCGGCAACTCCTGCCCTAACATGGCTTTTCTTTTTGTTTACTTGCCATTCTGACACTGTTAAATGTCTTTCCCCTCCTTAGTTTCATTTTTAAGCTAGCTGGAAGTCTAATGCTGACTTTCCTTCCAAATAATAGCTATGCTGGAAATCATCCCATTGCTAGAGAGGGTTGGGTAATTGAATAATGCTAAATAGGATTCATCTACAAAGAGGGTTTTGCTTTTGCAAATAATCTCAACTATTTCGGACTCCGCTTTCTACTAGCTCTTTGTAAGGGGGTGTCTGGGAGTGGAAGGAGCAACTATCAATCGTATTTATTGAGCACGTCCTACGTGTACACAAAGTACTGTATGTACTCAGAGATCATAGCATGAGAAGCAGCATGGCTTAGTGGAAAGAGCCGTAATCAGAGGTCGTGGGTTCTAATCCTGGCTCCGCCACTTATCAACTGTGTGACTTTGGGCAAGTCAGTTAACTTCTCTGTGCCTCAGTTACCCCATCTATAAAACGGGGATTAAGACTGTGAGATTAAGACCGTGAGCCCCTCGTAGGACAACCTAATTACCTTGTATCTACCCCAGCGCTGAGAACAGTGCCTGGCATATAGTAAGTGCTTAACAAATACCATCATTAATTAATTAATTCATGTGCAGAGCACTGTACTAAGCGCTTGGGAGAGTACGTGGGTATGGACCTAAGTGCTGTGGGGTGAGGGAGGGGTGAATATAGGATGCAAATCCAAGTGCAAGAGTGATGCAGAAGGGAGTGGGAGAAAAGGAAATGAGGGCCATCAGGGAAGGCCTCTTGGAGATGTGCCTTCAGTAAGGCTTTAAAGCATGTAGGAAATTTTAATCCTTTGCAGATTTCTCTAATTCAGTCCTCTAAAGTATGACTCATTGTCTGTCATCTTAGATCAGTCAATCAGTGGAATTTACTGAGTGTGCGACGAGCACTGAACTGAGCACTTGGAAGAATACAAGATGGTAGACATTCATTCATTCAATCGTATTTATTGAGTGCTTACTATGTGCAGAGCACTGTCCTAAGCACTTGGGAAGTACAAATCGGCAACATGTAGAGACGGTCCCTACTCAACAATGGGCTCACATCCCTGACCACCAGGAGCTTAAGATCTACAGGGAGAGATGGACGTTAAAATAAATTACAGATAGGGGAAATATTAGGATATGGATATAAGTGCTTGGATATAGTGGTGGGATGAATATCCAAGTGCTTAAGGAGTACAATAAGAGAGGTTAAATTGGGTGCAAAAATGCAAAACTGAGCAGTTAGTTGAGGAAACTTCTTGGAGGAGATATAATCTGGCGGTCTGTCAGCTTTGTAAGGCTCAGGGATTGTGTAACTAGATAAAATACAATGCAACAAGAGATATCTAGTTAGAATGGCCATATTTGCAATTGAGGTGCTATTCAGTGTTGCAATTTCTGGAAAGATTTATAGTAATCAATAACTAAAACTTGGGTGTTTCCTTCCTATACAAACATGTCTAAATATGACCAAGGTCTCAGTATTTCCTCATGCACCAACATTGATTCCCTATTTATGTACTGCTGTTTTTGGCTTGCTCCACAAGATTTCATCATATTCCTTGTATCATTGTTTGAGATCTGTAAAAAAAAAAAAACCAATTATCTTTGCTTACATTTTTTCATATCCAAGCAACCCTCATATCTATAATATATCTAATTTCAGAGATACAGACACTACTAATTGGTTACTTTTGAAAAACACCCCATTTGTTATGTTCACTCTTGACTAAATACCTAATAAGGTAATGGAATTATCTTCCCTATCGACTACATTTCATTCATCACTTTTTCAGCAGATTTGTTTGGCTACCCAACCTCCTCACAAATCTGTTTTCTCTGTCATCACAATTTAATTTTTCAATAAATTTGTGTACGATATCCACTTTAGGCTTCCAAGTTACCAAAGTTTGTAACAAATGTTCTAGATAATGTGCTACAGTGATTAATGATCTCAAAGCTGAACATAACTTCGTAGCATTTTAGTGAAGCTGGAAAGTGCCCTTGCAAAACATTTTCATTATCAATATTCCTTCAAGATGTGAACTTTTTACATGCAAAAGCGAGTACTAATGCTTCCTTTTTTCTGTTTTCATTATTAAGCGAGAGTTGTAGGCCTCTGGCTTCAAGTCTGAATCATACTGTTGCATATGTATTACTCGTAGACCTTGTTTTGAAACATTACAGAGATTTTGGTTTCTCTATCAGTATTAAAATCCTTTGTATTTGTGTTCCTAAAATGAGCAGTTTCTACCTGTAAAATGATTTTGGTTGATAATTCTCCCAACAGCATTACTTTTTTTTTTATTAAGATAACTTCTTGTGCCTCAGTTACCTCACCTGTTAAAAGGGTATTAAGACTATGAGCCCTATGTGGGACAGGAGCTCTGTCCAACCCAATTAACTTGTATCTTCCCCAGTTCTTAGTACAGTGCCTGGCACATAGTAAACACTTAACAGATACCATTTTTTAAAAACTGTCTTATTTTGGGGACCAGAGTTGGAATGTCCCTTCCAGCAAAGTTAACTCAGCTTAATGCCTTCTGTGACCTTGTGAGTAGCATTTGTAATTATCTGTTTTGATCTGTTTTTATATCACCTGTCCATAATTCCCTTAAATATGACATTTCTTTCCATCTAAACTTGCATTCATTTTTATTGTCACCTCTCTGCTTAATTTAATCAGTGACTTTTCAAGTTGCCTATCATGTTCCTCTAATAATGTATCTCAAATCAATTTGTCAACAATGTATCCTTTTGTAACTTTTTCTTCTTCCTAAAGTTATTCAATCTTATTTTTTTTTGGAAAACCAGAAGCAGAATACAGCCCTGATGGTTGCTGTGAAAAATAGTATCTTCCAAAACCTAGTAGTCAATAGTAAAGTAGTCAATCGATCAATCAATGGTATTAATTGAGCGCTTACTATGTGTAGAGCACTGTACGAAGCGCTTGGGAGAGTACAATACAACAGAATTAGCAGACACATTTCCTGCCCATAACAAACTTAATAGTAGTCTAGATTCTTCCAGTGTTCTCTTCCAGTTATCTCTAGAAAGATCTTCAAAAGAAAAAGGATTTGACCCTTACCATTTCTAAGCATAAAAGAGAAGGAAGGAGATATTTTTGTTCCCGACCTTTCAGTCAATGGTACTTCCCTAGTTGTTTACCTATGTAATAATAATAATAATGGTATTTGTTAAGCGCTTACTATGTGCCAGACACTGTACTAAGGGCTGCGGTGGATACAAGTAAATTAGGTTGGACACTGTCCCTGTACCACGTGGGGCTTGTAGTCTCGATCCCCATTTTACAGAAGCAACAGAGGCACCGAGAAGTGAAGTGACTTTCCCAAGGTCACACAGCGGACAAGTTGCGGAGCGGAATTAGAACCCATGACCTTCCAACTCCTATGCCTGTGCTTTATGCACTACACCAATGCAAGCCCTTCCCTGCCTAAGACCTCATTTCCCCTACTCCCTCTCCCTTCTGCATCACCCATGCACTTGGAACTATACCCTTTAAGCACTTGATATTCACCCCACTCTCAGCCAAACAGAATTTATGTGCATATCTATCGGTTTTTTTAATGTCTGTCTCCCCCTCTAGAATCTAAGTTCCTTGAGAGTAGGGAACATGCCTATCAACTCTGTTTTCTTGTACTCTCCCAAGCTTTTAATATAATGCTCTGCACACAGTGAATACTCAAGACTATTGATTGATTTCACTAAAAATCTCATTTCTTCTGAGAGTAAAAACCCTTGACTTTTACATACACTCAATTCTTCCGTAGAGTGTGTTTTCACTGGGTAATTTGAGTAGAGCGCTATCAGGAAATTATGGAATTTCTTCCTACAGTGGAAGGTGGATTGGATAGAGTGCAGGTTGAAATAGAGGTTGAGCACTGGAAGACATGGTTGTTTACATACTTGCTACCCTTACCAGCCTTCCCTCAGCATAATGTAGCAGCACTATCTTTAATTAGTCAGTGATATTCATTGAGTGATTCCTGTGTGCAGAGCACTGTACTAAGCACTTAGGAAAGTACCAAGCAACAGAGTTTGTAAATGTGATCCCTGCCCACAAGGAACTTATCTTTCCCCACTCCTCCAAAACCTCCAGTGGTTGCCCATCCACCTTCACATCAAAGACAAACTTCTTACCATTGGTTTTAAATCTGACTTCCATCCCTTTCAATCCCCAGAAACCATCCTCTCAAAGATCACCAAAGATCTCCGCCTCTCTACATGTTTTGTTTTATCGTCTGTTTCCCCTTCTAGACTGTGAGCCCGTTGTTGGCAACGACAACAACAACAAGACAGTCCCTACTTTGTACATACTATGTACATATCCGTAATTTATTTTAATGTCCGTTTCCCCCTTTCTAGACTGTAAGCGCCTTTGGGCAGGGAACAGGACTGCCAGCTCTGTTATACTCTTCTAAATTCTTAGTACAGTTCTCTGCATGCAGTAAGTGTTCAATAAATATGATTGCTTGATTAATTGGTTGAGAGATAGACATTTAAAGAAATTATAGATAGGGGAAATAGTAGAGCATAAGTACGTTTATGTAGGTGTCAGGGGGCTGGGGTAAGTATCCAAGTGTTTAAAGGGTACGTAGCCAAGTATGTGATCAAAGCTGAGGGGAAAGTGAATAGAGGAAGTGAACTGGACTTGCTTTAATAAACAGTACAGTACTCCAGCGTTAACAAATTGCACCAGCTTTAATGCACTGTGCTGCTCTGTGATTTTGCATCTCTAGAGTGCCGCATGTAATGCATTAATAGCACTTACTGAATACTGTTAGAAAATAACTCATAATACGTGACAATGATATAGGAATTTGTATCACCAAAGGTCAGTCAGTATCCTTAAATCATCAACTCCCTAACCCATTCAGTTCCATTGATCTAGTAGTTTCTGTAGCACAAAATTTCCATTAACAGGAACAAAACTAAGGCATTAGAGTAGAACTTGCTGCATTTGGTTCTTGGGGATCCAAATATAATCTAAACAAGCCATACTTTTTCTGTACTGTTTCCCATGATCTACCCAAACCATAGGTCTATCCATTATATTATTCACTGTATTCCAATTTATAGTCCTCTCCTTTTTTCCTGTAAAGTTAACATTACCTTCCTTTGATCATGTAATTTCCAGATTACAACATATCTTGACCTCAATTTTATAACTGAAACATACTCCCTGTCCCTTCACAGTATGGAGCATGGCTATAAGAATAAGGAGATCTGAGTTCTTGTACTGACTTGGCCACTGGGCTGCTGTGTGATCTTGAATGCATTACTTAACCTCTAGGAATCTCAGTGTCCTCATCTGTAAAATGGGGATAAATAATCATATTTTTGAGCACTTCCTAAGCTCTTTGGAGAGTACAATATAGCTGAGTTGGTAGACATGTTCCCTACCCATAAGGCGCTTACAGTTTTACAGTCTACAGTCCAGATAATGACCTGCATCTTCCTATCTATCTACGGATGTTATGATGATGAAATGAAATAAAGGACAAGAAAGTCCTTTGGAAAATGAAAATGCTGTACAAATTACGGTCTCATCCTCCCTAACTTTATCTGGCAATTTATTCACTCCTTTGATCAATGTGCTTGTAATACCAAACATACTACAGTATTGTCCTCATCACTAAATTATACAATTTCCATCTTATCTTTAAATTATTCTGGAATGTTGTAAGATCACGTGATTGGAATTTGATTTTCGGAGTATGCTCTGACATTGCCCCTGAATTGGGTTTGGGTTTAATTTTTAACCTGATGCTAATCTGTTGTGGAATAATATTTATTTAGCTATGCCTGTTGAGCAAGAAGTCTATTTCAGTTCAACTTAGTATTTTACTCATACACCAACGTGGTCCCGTTCAATATGATGAAATATTTTCGATCCTTATGTCTGTTAATGGTATTTATGGAGTGCCTACAAAATGCACCACTGTAATAAGCAGTTAGGGAAGAACAACAGAAGCTAGTGACATGTTTACAATCTAATGGGAGAGGTCAATTTACAAATTATGGGAAGCAGCATGGCTCAGTGGAAAGAGCCCTGGCTTTGGAGTCAGAGGTCAGGGGTTCAAATCCCAGCTCCACCAATTGTCAGCTGTGTGACCTTGGGCAAGTCACTTAACTTCTCTGAGCCTCTGTTACCTCATCTGTAAAATGGGGATTAAGACTTTAAGCCCCACGTGGGACAACTTGATCACCTGGTATCCCCCCCAGCGCTTAGAACAGTGCTCTGCACATAGTAAGCACTTAAAAAATGCCATCATTATTATTATTATTAAATTATATACGAATAATGGAAGCAGTAAGAAGAACCAGGATCAGAACTAGGATTGTACTCACCCAAGTGCTTAGTAATGGCAATAATAATAATGATGGTATTTGTTAAGCACTTACTATGTGTCAAGAACTGTTTTAAATATTAGGGTAGATACGAGGTAATTATTCATTCATTCAATTGCATTTATTGAGCACTTACAGTGTGCAGAGCACTGTACTAAGCGCTTGAGAAGGAACAGTACAACAATCAACAGACACATTCCCTGCCCAGGAATAGCTTACAGTCTAGAGTCGGGGAGACAGACATCAATACAAATAAGTAAAATTTCAGCTATGTACATAAGTGCTGTGGGACTGGGAGGGAGGAAGAGCAAAGGGATAAAATCAGGCTGATGCAGAAGGGAGTGAGAGATGAGAAAAAGTGGAGCTTAGTCAGGGAAGACCTCTTGGAGATATGCCATCACTAAGGCTATGAAGAGGGGGAGTGTAAAAGTCTGTTGGGTATAAAGGAGAGGGCATTCCAGTCCAGGGGCAGGACATGAACAAGTGGTCAGCGGAGAGATAGGCAAGATCGAGGCACAGTGAGTAGGTTGGCATTAGAGGAGCAAAGTGTGCGGGCTGGTTGTAGTAGGAGAATAGCAAGGTGATGTAGGAGGGGGCAAGGTTGTTGAGTGCTTTGAAGCCAATGGTAAGGAGTCTCTCTTTGATGTGGAGGTGGGTAGTCAACCACTGGAGATTCTTGAGGAGTGTGGAAACTTGGCCCGAACCTACTGGAGTAGGGAGAGACCGGAGGCTGGGAGGTCAGCAAGGAGGCTGATGCAGTAATCCAGGTGGGATAAGATGAGTGGTTGGATTAACATGGTAGCAGTTTGGATGGAGAGGAAAGGGAGGATTTTAACTGTGTTTTGAAGATTGGACCGAAAGGATTTAATGATGGTTTGAATATGTGGATTGAATGACAGAGAGGAATCAAGGATAATGCCAAGGATACAGGCTTGTGAGACAGAAAGTATGGTGGTGCTGACCACAAGTGATGGAAGAGTCAGAAGGAGGACAGGATTTGGGTGTGAAGATAAGAAACTCTGTTTTGGACAAATTAAGTTTGAGGTGGCAAGAGAGCATCCAAGTAGAGGTGTCTTGAAGGCAAGAGGAGTTGTGAGACTGGAGAGAGGGAGAGAGATCAGGGCTGGAGATGTAGATTTGAGTATCAGCTGCTTAGAGGTGGTAGTTGAAGTCATGGGAGTGAATGAATTCTCCAAGAGGTTGAGTGTAGATGGAGAATAGAAGGGGACCCAGAACTGAACCTTGAGGGACCCCCCCAGTTAGGGGGTGGGAGGTAGAGGAGGAGCCTGCGAAGGAGACTGAGAATGAACGGCCAGAAAGATAAGAGGAGAACCAAGAGATGACAGAATCAGTGAAACCGAAGTTGGATAATGTTTCCAGGAGAAAGAGATGGTCCACAATGTCAGTGGCAGCTGAGGGGTCAAGGAGGATTAGGATGGAGTAGAGGCCACTGGATTAGGCAAGAAGGAGATTATCAGATCATTTTCCTTCCTCTATATCAGAGCTTCCATCTTGTTAATTGTATTTGTGGCTATCAAAGATGCCCAACTCTCCCTTTGCCTTCCATGCCTCCCACTGGAGTATCAACCTCGCTTTCTCTGCCCTCCATGTTGGAAGATTTCCTCAAGGGAGGGGAGATCCTGCTCTTTGTACTCTGCATTTAGTAAGAGCTCAAAAAACACTATTGATTTGACTGTGTGCTCACTGAAGGCAGGGATTGTCACTCTTTATTGTTGTATTGTACTTTCTCAAGCACTTAGTACAGTGTTCTGCACACAGTAAGCTCTTAATAAATATGACTGAATGAAAGAATGAATGGACCGTTTGATTGATTTGTGTGGGTGTGACATCAGGGCCCCGGGGGTCAATAAATACAATCGATTGAGTGATTGATTGGGGCAAAGGAGATGTGGAACATTTTCTGAGAAATAGCTATTCGGCAGGGAACCGGTGCAATGGTGGTGCTGTTGAGGAAGCAGCATGGTGTTAGTGGATAGAGCACTGGTAGGAGAGTCAGTAGGTCATGGGTCCTGATCCCGGCTCTGCCACGTTTCAGCTGTGTGACCTTGGGCAAGTCACTTAACTTCTCTGTGCCGCAGTTACCTCATCTGTAAAATGGGGAATGAGACTGTGAGCCCCACATGGGACAGAGATTATGTCCAATCCAATTTGCTTGTATCCACCCCAGTGCTTAGTACAGTGTCCAGCACACAGTAAGTGCTTAACAAAACCAAAATTATCATTATTATTATTATTCTCACTCCTAGATCAATCAATCAATCAATCAATCGTATTTATTGAGCGCTTACTATGTGCAGAGCACTGTACTAAGCGCTTGGGAAGTACAAATTGGCATCACATAGAGACAGTCCCTACCCAACAGTGGGCTCACAGTCTAAAAGACTAGACATCCCCATCTCCTGCAAAACGGATTTCCTCTCCCTGATCACTGTCCCTATTCTTCACTCTCCCAGTAACTCTAGATCCTACTCTGCCACAGTGCAGACTGGGATTGCATTTGCCAATAGGAAGGGGGTTATAGTAGGAAGGGTATTTAAGTGCTTACTATGTGCCAGGCACTGTAGATATGCAGCGTGGCTCAGTGGAAAGAGCACGGGCTTGGGAGCCAGAGGTCATGGGTTCTAATCCTGCCTCCGCCACTTGTCAGCTGTGTGACTTTGGGCGAGTCACTTAACTTGTCTGGGCCTCAGCTACCTCATCTGTAAAATGGAGATTAAGACTTTGAGCCCCACGTGGGACAACCTGATCACTTTGTATCCCCCCCACTTAGAACAGTGCTTCGCACGTAGTAAGCCCTTAACAAATGCCATCATTGTTATTATTATTAATATTACAAGCAAATCAGGTTGGACTCAGTCCCTGTCCCACATGGGGCTCACAGTCTTATTCCCCATTTTACAGGTGAAGTAACTGAGGCAGAGAGAAGTGAAGTGACTTGTCCAAAGCCACACCGCAGACAAATGACAGAGTCAGGATTAGAATCCAGGTCTTTTCTGACTTTCATGCCCATGCTCTCTCCACTAGGCCACGCTGCATCTCTGCCCTAGCAGATTTCTGTGAACTCACTAACTATGCATGGTTGAAGTCTATGGCTTTCATGCCAGTCCCACAGAGATCCCTTCCCACTCCCCTCTAGAGCTGGGGAGCCCCTGGGGCTCCTCCTTCCTCAGGGGTCCACTATGCCACAGTACCCCAGCTGGGTAAAAGGTTTAAAGCCTCTGTCCTTTTACCCAGAAGCTGGAGGAATTGCCAATCAATTAATGCTATTTATTGAGTGCTTACTGTGTGCAGAACACTGCACCTAGCTCTTGGGAGAGTACAATACAACAGAATTAGCAAACACGTTCTCTACCCATAGCAGCATAGCCTGGTGGATAGAGTTCGGGCCTGGAAGTTCGCCCCCTTTTAGACTGTGTGCCCACTGTTGGGTAGGGACTGTCTCTATATGTTGCCAACTTGTACTTCCCAAGCGCTTAGTACAGTGCTCTGCACACAGTAGGCGCTCAATAAATATGATTGATGATGATGATGATGATGATGGAAGTAAGAAGGAATTGGGTTCTAATCCAGGCTCTGCTTCTTGTCTGCTGTGTGACCTTGGGAAGCCACATCACTTCTCTGTGCTTCGGTTCTGTCATCGGTAAAATGGGGATTAAGACTGCGAGACCCAAGTGGGACAGTTAACATGTCCGAGCTTATTAACTTGTATCTACCCCAGGCATTTAGAATATTGTTTGGAACATAGTAAGTGCTTAACAAATACAATTATCATTACTATGAATAACAAGCTTATTGTCTAGAGGGGGAGATAGACATTAAGATGAATAATAAGCAATTTATAATATATCATTTAAAGACATGTACATAAGTGAAGCAGCGTGTCTCTGTGGAAAGAGCCTGGGCTTTGGAGTTAGAGGTCATGGGTTCAAATCCCAGCTCCGCCAATTGGCAGCTGTGTGACTTTGGGCAAGTCACTTCACTTCTCTGTGCCTTAGTTCCCTCATCTGTAAAATGGGGATTAAGACTGTGAGCCCCCCGTGGGACAACCTGATCACCTTGTAACCTTCCAGCACTTAGAACAGTGCTTTGCATGTAGTAAGCGCTTAATAAATGCCATTATAAAAAAAAAAGTGCTATAGGGTTGGGGTTGGGGAGAATATTAAATGTCCAAGGTCACAGATCCAAATTCATTCACTCATCCATTCAGTCATATTTATTGAGCGCTTACTGTGTGCAAAACACTGTACTAAGCGCTTGGGAAATACAATGCATAGATGAAGCAGCATAGATGACGTTTTGTTTTGTTATATAACAAAACCCAGCTCGTTGTTGGGTAGGGACCATCTCTATATGTTGCCGACTTGTACTTCCCAAGTGCTTAGTACAGTACTCTGCACACAGTAAGTACTCAATAAACACGATTGAATGAATGAAGCAGTGTGACTCAGTGGAAAGAGCATGGGCTTTGGAGTTAGAGGTCATGGGTTCAAATCCCAGCTCTGCCACTTGTCAGCTGTGTGACATTGGGCAAATCACTTAACTTCTCTGTGCCTCAGTTATCTCATCTGTAAAATGGGGATTAAGACTGTGAGCCCCACGTGGGACAACCTGATCACCTTACAACCTCCCCAGTGCTTAGAACAGTGCTTTGCACATAGTAAGTGCTTAATATATGCCATTATTATTATTATTACTATAATGAATGAAGGAGGGAGAGAGAGCCAGGGGAAAGAGGGCTTAATCGGGGAAGGCCTCTTGGAAGAGATCAATCAATCAATCATATTTATTGAGCACTTACTGTGTGCAGAGCACTGTATTAAGCGCTTGGGAAGTACAAGTTGGCAACATATAGGGACAGTCCCTATATGGACAGTCCCTATATAGGGACAGTCTAGAAGATGTGACCTTGGTAATGCTTTGAAGGTGGAGACAGTGATGGTCTGGCATATATAGAAGGGGAGGTAGTTCCAGGCTAGGAGGGGTGGATGTGGGAAAGGGGTCGTCAGGGAGCTAATTTAGATTGGGGCACAGCCACTAAACTGGCGCCAGAGGAGTGGCCTGCACAGGCTGGGCTGTAGTAGGAGATCGGTGAGGTGAGTTTGGATGGGGTGGCCTGATTGAGTTCTTTAAAGAAATAATTCCCTGGAATCCAAACAGAGAAAGATCAGTGACCCAACCAGGGCCAGCAGGGACCACAGTGTCCCAGAGTCACTATGTCTCTGCCCTTCTCCTGTGGCCCACCACCAAGTCCTCTCCCTGGCCTTGTCCTTTGTACAGGAGCTGCACAAAATGGAAATGGGGAATGCCCCTGAACCCAGAAACTAGTCCCCCCCAAAACCTGGTGGTTAGACAGGCAGACGGGTGGTCATGGTCTCCTCCTCCGCTCCCCCCAACCCTCAGCCCCAGCTCGAGTCCATGTGGGTCAGATCCATAGGCAACGAGATCAAAAGCCCTGTGGTCCCCCAGCAGCCAGAGGTCCTGGGGTCACCTTCCGGGCCCGCGGACATGTTGTGCAAACAGCCGGCCCCACCAAGCCCATGGGGGCTGGCCCTGGCTCGGCAGGCCGATGAGCATTCCCCAGCTCCCGCCCCAGACCCTTTGCTCTCCAGACGCGATCCTCCCCGAGATGGGAGTTTGCGCAACTTCTGCTCGCTGCAGTTGGGCCAGGTTCCTGAAAAAACATTTGCTTGGGTTTCCCAACCCACCCGGAGTCACGGGCCGGAGAGATCCTAATGAGGGGATTTTGGGGGCCAGGTACCCAGAAGGGCCAGACCCTAGCCAAGGCCTCAGGGCTGTAAGCCTGACTTGCCAGGAAAGGCCTGACGAGGGGCCCTCGGAGGGATGCCAAGGGGCCGAGGCCAACAATGGTAGAGATTACAAATGCCCATTGTCTGGCAGGTGAGGTTACCTGCTTCCAATCAGGAGGCAAGGCGATTGGGCAGCCCAAAGGGGGCCATGTCAGAGAAAAATACTAGCTGCCTGGCACTGACCTTGGCCGGCACTGGAAGTTGCCCTGTGCCTGCCAGTTAAAGCCCTCGTTACTTATTCATGATTACCCCAACCCCTCTTCTCTGCAATCTCATGCACACCTCTTCCTGCTTCCAAGCCATCATCACATGGATTCCTACTGGGACGACAAGCTCTATATGTCCAAAACTGAACTCCTCATCTTCCTCCCAAATTCTCCCCTCCACCTGACTTTCTCAGCAGAATCAAGAACACTACCATCTTCCCCGTCACCATGCCCCAATCTCATCTATCTAACTGTTGACCCCTTTCCCACATCCTCCTCTTGGCCTGGAACTCCCTCCCCCTTCATATACATCAGACCATCAGTCTCAAGTCCACACCCCAGGCATTAATAGTGATTCCTTTCAGTTTTTCAGTCCCTCTCTACAGTCACCAAATTCTATCCACTCTTTCTTCACCACATTTCCAATATCTGCCACATCCACTCCATTCAAACTGCCATTCTGCTCATCCAAGCACCTGTCATATCCTGCATCAACTACCATCTCAGTCTCCTCACATCCCCAACCTGCCTTCAGCCTCTCCCCTCTCCAGGACACAGTTCACTTTGCTGCCCAGATGATTTTTCTAAAATGTTAATATCTCCCCACTTCTCCCAAACCTCCAGTGGTTGCTCATTCCTCATCACCTCAAGCAGAAACTCCTTCCCGACCATTGGCTTTAAGGAACTCAATAATTTATCTCCCTGCTTCATATCCTCACTGCTCTTAGACTACACCCTAACTCACACACCTTGCTCCTCTCAAGTCAGCATTCCCTTCTCTGGAGCCACCAACAACCACCCCACTCACCCTACCCTCTGTGAGACTTGAGTTCTTATTCCCTTTTGGGAGGGGGGACACCCTGCTCCCCTCCTTATGTCTCTCCTGTAATACTAATGATTAATAATTGTGATATTTGTTAAGCACTTAGTATGTGGCAGGCACTGCACTACATGCTGGGGTATATATAAGGTAATCAGGTTGGACAAAGTTCTTGTCCCACATGGAGTTCACAGTCTCAATCCCCATTTTATAGATGAGGGAACTTAAGCACAGAGATGTAAAGTGACTTGCCCAAGGTCACACGGTAGACAAGTGGCAGAGCCAGGATTAGAACCCTGACTGCTGAATCCCAGGCCCGGGTTCTGGCCACTACCCCATGCTTTTCCTGTCCCTTTCCACCATAATCAATCAATCAATCAATCAATGGTGATTACTTTATGCTTACTGCACTTCATGCTTGGGTGAGTACAATACAACAGGATTAACCGGCACATTCCTTGCCCATATCGAACCACCTCACTGCTCCCTTGCTGCCATGCCAATTCCCTTCTAGTGCATGCCATGCCAAGTGGCATGGAAGTGAGACCAGGGATGGGGGAGAAGAGAGCAGCAGCTGCCACCCCTGTGCCCACCCTGCTAACCTCACCTCTGCCACCTCATCTCAGCTTTGGGAGACAGACGCTTTAGGAGCTGCTGGGGAACTGTGGGATAAGTTTCAAGGAAAAAAGTGGTGGGTTTGGGGGTCTCAGAATGAGGGAAGGACACAGTGATGAGTAGAGTGACAAGAGGGCAGAGCAGGGGTGGGTAGAGTTTCCCTAAAGCAGCGTGAGAAGCAGTGTGGCTCAATGGAAAAAGCCCGGGCTTGGAAGTCACAGGTCATGGCTTCAAATCCCAGCTCCGCCAATTGTCCACTGTGTGACTTTGGGCAAGTCACTTAACTTCTCTGAGCCTCAGTTCCCCCATCTGTAAGATGGGGATGAAGACTGTGAGCCCCACATGGGACAAGCTGATCACCTTGTATTCTCCCCAGCGCTTGGAACAGTGCTTTCCACATAGCAAGCGTTTAACAAATGCCATCATTATCATTATTAATATTAAAGCAGTTAATATGGAATGAGTACAGGGAGGATGGGGTGAGTTTGGATGGGGGTAGAAGTGGGAGGTGGGTGGGGAGAGAGAGAGAGAGAGGGAGAGCGAATACTAATCTGTAGACCCCTCTGGTATGTAAGCCTCCAAGGCTAGTAGGCTCCTGTGTAAAATTAGAAATTTGGGGGGCTAAAAGTCCTCCCCCCAAGTCTGAAAAGACAAACAGAGTCCAGCAGTCTGTAGTCTTGAGAGAGCAGTGGGAGTTTCAGGAAGAGTCTCTTGTATATGGCTTTGTGTTCAGGTCATATTCCAGGGCTAAGGCACTGTGAGTTGGGGGTTGGGGGCAGAGCCTGCTGTGATTCGATTAAGCCCTAGAGAAACTAAAGACTAAACTAAAAGAAACACTTCATCACACAGCGGGTGGTAATGAACATATGGAATCCATTACCATGGGATGCTGAGCGGGCAGGAAATATCTGTAGGTTCAAGTGGGGTTTGGATACATTCAGAGGTGAGAGGTCTGTGATAGATTACTGGAAGGAAACGTTAAGGAAGTTAGAGGGAGACATTGCAGATGTTTGAAGGCTTAGAAAGTGTTGCTATAGATTCAGTGGATCGTGATGGGCTACTCCGGGATAAGGCTTTGGATATCCAGGGAGTCTCCAACCCTGAGGCTAGCTGGAAGGCAACCATTTCACTGGTCCTCCTGGCATATTTTGTGCCACTCTGAAAAAGAATAGTGGGTCAGAAGGTCTACTTTCCTACACAGGAAGCCATTACATGTGTCCTTATGTTCCTTCTTACGGGCATTTCAAAAACATCTTGGGATTCACTCGATACTAAATATAAAGTGAGCCTTCCTCTCAGGGATAACTGGTGACTCTCCTGAGTGTGGCTGGGCCGCGATGCCTGGTCAGAGGCAATCAATCGTTTATTGAGCACATCCTGTATGCAGAGCACTGTACTAATTGCTTGGGAAAGCACAATGTAACAGAGTTGGTAGACACCCTCCCTGCATAAGCAAGTCTACAGCCTAGAGGAATGGAAGCTCATTCCAGTTTTGAGAATGCAGGTCAGAACCAGATGAAATTTTGTGTCCCACGGAGGTAGGGCGGTGGAGGAGGGGCCTCGACCAGTTGCCATATTGGGAGATACCAGACTTTAGCAAACGAGGCCCTACCCCAGCAGACTTACCTGACTGAGACCCAGCAATAGGCCAAGCTTCTCTTGTGTTTTCTACCATCCCAGCCATTCCATTTCTGACTGAGTCTGGGGGACAGGACAGTCAATGTTTCTTGGGGTTTCTTTGGAACTGCCTAATGGGGCAGAGCTTAGCTTTCCCAATGGCAGGCAGGGCTCAGCTCTGTCTTTGCCAGTGGAAAATGGTTTCTAAGGAAAAGAGGGAGTCAGAGAGCGAGGTTAAGAATGAACGAACGAGACAACCAGACTTGGGAATCTCCAAACCCTAATTCTAAACTCCCATGGTCTTCATGCTTGTACTCACCCCAGCACTTAATACAGTGCCCGGCACATAGTAAGCACTTAACAAATACAACAATTATTATTAATATTTGTAATGCAGGAGCTTAGCTCCAAGCAGATTCATTCTGGATTCGGCGAGACCGAAGAAAGAGAGAGGAGCCTTTGCAATGGGGTTCATATCACCTTTAATCTCGCAGCGGGCGGTTGAGGTCCTGGTGCAAGGACAGCCCCCTTCCACGGGACATCCGTGGAGCATCCGCACCGCAACAGGTGTGGGGTGGGCTTTCATACAGAACCGGACAAATGTGGCCACTTGCCAAAGGCTTATCTAAGGCCTACATAAGTGCGGCACAGTTAGAAATATACGGCGCATGAGCAGAAAGCAGAGCAAGGAATTCTAGGTATCATAAAGCGAGGGATCCTGGATATCACAACAAAGCGAGGGATTCTGGGTATCGCGGTATTCTGTGGACATACAATATTGTTAGTATTATTCTCTGCACTACACTGGAGTTCAGGTGAATGGTGGAGTAATCTTAAATGAGCACCACATAATCTTTAGGTTTGGGTTAGAAGGCATGCTTAGATGTCCCAATTCTTCTGCCAAATAGGGGCCTCTCTAGTAAGGAACCTGAGGAATGAGTAACGGGCACAGACATCTTTCAGTTCTCTGGGAGGGAAGGAACTGAAGAGAGAGAGAAAGAGAGAGACAGAGACAGACATTAACATAAATCTCATCTACTCTAGGAGCCCTCCCATGATTCACTTCTGATCTCCCAACTTTATATTCCCTCAACTCAGCACTTCACCACCACCCAAGCGCTTAAGTATTCACAACCCTTCAAGCACTTACATCCAAATCTTACACACTACATTACTTCCTTCTAGCTTTCATTTATTTTAGGTCTGTCTCCCCTAGATTGTAAAGTCCTTACACTTTACAGTTATGCCTGTATCATACCCCACCAAACTGAAGGGATTTTTTTTTATATTTAAGTGCTTACTAGGTCAGGCACTGTACTAAGCACTGGGTAGATACAAACTTCTAAGGTTGGACGCAATCCATGTCTCTCATGGGCTCACCGTCTTAATCCCCATTTTACAGATGAAGTAACTGGGTCAGATAGAAGTTAAGTGATTTGCCCAAGGTCACACAGCAGACAAGTGGCAGAGTCCTTCTGACTTCCACACTCTATAATAATAATAATAATAATAATAATAATAATAATAATGGCGTTTATTAAGTGCTTACTATGTGCAAAGCACTGTTCATAGCGCTGGGGAGGTTACAAGGTGAACAGGTTGTCCCACGTGGGGCTCACCGTCTTAATCCCCATTTTACAGATGAGGGAACTGAGGCACAGAGAAGTTAAGTGACTGGCCCAAAGTCACACAGCTGACAATTGGTGGAGCCGGGATTTGAACCCATGTCCTCTGACTCCAAAGCCCATGCTCTTTTCACTGAGCCATGCTGCTTCTCTATGTTCAAGGGTCACATCCTCTGATGGACACCATCAACTCCACCCTCTCCACTGAGCTCAACTGCCTCGCTCCTCTGTCCCTCCACCCATCTCATACCACAGCCCGCTTCTACATATCCTGGAGTGGCCTCCCTGCTGCCTTCCACTGACAACACCCCCCCTGAACCCACTCCACCTCTTCTGGGTCCCCCTCCAATGACACCACCCAACCCAAGGGCCCCATCCACTTCCTTTCTATCCCATTCCATCAATACCACCTCACCCAGAGCACCCCCCGCTCCACCTTCTCTCTGTCCCCTGGAGGGGTACCAACCCCTGGGGGGTTACAGAGGGGAGAGCCAATCCCCACCCCATCCCCAACAGGAGCAGAGTGTGGCGTTGTGAGACTTGCAGGGAAATGGAGATGGCAGATGTGATACCTCTGACCCCTCAATCAATCAATCATTCACGTTTACTATGTTCAGAGCACTGTTCTAAGGACTTGGAGAGTACAATACTACAGAATTAGTAAACACATTGACCCCTTCTCCAAGAAATAACTCAGAGGGGTGTTGGGGTCTTAGGGGATTTGTGTTTGATGTCTGATAAGCAGCAAGGGGAGGCAAAAATGTGTGAGTGGCAGATGCTCTAATCAATAAGATTCTTGTCTGAAGGAATTGATCAGAAGATATGGCACATGAGTGTGTGGTAAATCAATGCCTTCAGTTGGGTGGGGGTACAGTCAGATCCAGGCCCCCAGGCTCACCTGTAACCCAAACAAACATACCTGTATCATGTGCCCCAACAGAATTAGTAGACCTACTCCTTGCCCTCAAATTTACAATCTAGGGTGAAACCGAACTAAAATAAATGACAGATAGGGAGAAATAATGGAGCGTATCCCCCCATCTGCCTCTTCCCATTCCTCTCCAAACTTCTTGAGAGAATTGTCTACGCTTGCTCTCTCCACTTCCTTTCCAACAATTCTCTCCTTGATGCCCTCCAATCTAGTTTCTGCCCTCTTCACTCCGTGGAAACTGGTCTTATTCTTGTAAATCCGATGGCCTCTACTCCATCCTGATCCTTCTAGATCTCTCAGCTGCGTTCAACTGTGGCTCACCCACTTCTCTTTGAAATATTATCCAACCTTGGGTTCACTGACACTGTCCTCTTCTGGCTGTCCTCCTATCTCTCTGACCTCTCCTCTCCTGTTTCATAGGCTCCTTCCTCCTCCTCCCACCCTCTGACAGTGGTGGATCCCCTTATATTCTCCACCTACACCCACTCCCTTGGAGAACGCATTCACTCCCATGGATTCAGTTAGCATCTTTATGAAGATAATAATAATAATGATGGCATTTATTAAGCGCTTACTATGTGCAAAGTACTGTTCTAAGTGCTGGGGAGGTAACAAGGTGATCAGGTTGTCCTTAGTGGGGCTCACAGTCTTAATCCCCATTGTACAGATGAGGTAACTGAGGCACAGAGAAGTTAAGTGACTTGCCCAAAGTCACACAGCTGACTACTGGTGGAGCCAGGATTTGAACCCATGACCTCTGACTCCAAAGCCCAGGCTCTTTCCACTGAGCCATCCTGCTTCCCAGCGTGATTTCCAAATTCCAAATTTGTAAAGATGATTTCCAAATTTACCTCTCCAGCCCTGATTTCTCTTCTCTGCAGTTTCACATTTCCTCCTGCCTTCAGGACATCTCTACCTGGACACCTCAAATTGATCATATCCAAAACACACCTCTTTATCTTTCCACGCAAACCCTGACTTTCCCATCTTTCTCCATCATTATAGACAATGCCACCGTTTTCCCTATCTCACAAGCCCTTAACCTTGACAACTTCTCCTACTCATCTCCTTCATACAACCCACATATTCAAATCCGTCACCAAATTCTGGCTTTTTTGCCTTCACTACATCATTAAAATCCACCCTTTCCTCTCCATCTGAACTACTACTGTTAGTGCTAATCCTGTATCTCATCTAGATTAGATCTAATCCTATCCCTCCTCATTTATTCATTCATTCATTCATTCAATTGTATTTATTGAGTGCTTACTGTGTGCAGAGCACTGTACTATGTGCTTGGGAAGTACAAATCGGCAACATATAGAGACGGTCCCTACCTAACAATGGACTCACAGTCTCTACGTCCTTGACTTCCTTGAGTCCTCGACTACTGCATCTACCTCCACTCTAACTTCTCTGTCTCCTATCTCTCCCCACTGCAATCCACACTTCACTCTGTTGCCCAAATCATTTTTCTAAAACACCATTCAGTCCACATCTTCCCTACTCCTTTAAAACCTCCAGTTGTTGCCCATCCACTGCAGTATCAAACAGAAATTCCTTACCTTTGACTTTAAAGCACTCAATCAGCTTGTCCCCTCCTACCTTATCTCATGATTTCCTACTACAGCCCAGCCCATACACTTTGCTTCTCTAGCACCAGTTTGATCACTGTGCCTCTATCTCATCTATCTTGCTGACCAATCCCTTTTCCATGTCCGCTCTCTGGTCTGAAACTCCCTCCCTGTCCGTGTACACCAGTTCACCACTCGCCCCTCTTCAAAGCCTCATTCAGGTCATATCTCCAAGAGGCCTTCCCTGATTAAGTCCTCTTTTTCCCTACTCCCTCTCCCTTCTGCACATCCTTTAGTACTTGGATCCGTACCTCCAGAGCACTTGATATTCACCCCACCACACTTGGGTACTTAGCCGTCATTTATGTGTTTATACAAATGTCTGTCTCTCCCTCTAGACTGTAAGTTCCTTGTGAGCAGGGAAGGCGTCTAACAGGTCTGTTGGATTGGACTCTCCCAAGTGTTCTGCATGCAGTAAATGCTCAATAAATACTATTGAATGATTGATTGAGAGGAGGGGGAGGAGGAGAGAGGAGGAGGGAAGAGGAAGCAGGAGCTCTGAAAAGGGCTCTGGCTGCTCGCTTCTGGGAGGGTCACACTGGCCGGCTATGTCCATGGCCCCAGAAATCCCCCCTGCCAGTTGTCCAAATCAGTCATTTCATTCATTCATTCATTCAATCGTATTTATTGAATGAAATATCCCCCGTCCCCCATCTTGCTTTATAATCAATTGATCAATCAATCATATTTATTGAGTGCTTACTGTGTGCCGAGCACTGTACTAAGTGCTTGGGAGAGTACAGTACAAGAAAGTTGCTAGACACATTTCCTACCCAGAAGAAACTTCCAGTCTAGAGGATTTGGCCAAACTTGTATTTCTATCCCTGTGGCTTTGGGGAAATTCCATCCACCCATGTTCCTCCTCCTCCTCCCTTCCCGCTGCCACTCACTCTTCTATCCTGGACCGTTCCTGCCTGCCTTGCTTATTTCACCGCCCCAACCCCCGCCACCACACCCATTCTAGTCCACCTCTCAGCACACCAGTCTTCCAATACCCACCCCTGCCTCCTACCCTAGAGCCACTTGCATTGGCCAAGGGGGAGGAGGAGGAAGATGGCGTCATTGTTGGCCACTGTCAGGCCTCATTTGGAGCCTTGGTTCTGGAAGTCATCAGCATCCACCCCTGAGAAAGTATATTTACCTTTTCCCTTGGCCAAGGCACAACAGCGTGGGCACTGTGGGGTAGTGACTTGGGTAGGCCATTTGGGAATCCTGTCACATGTCCCAATTCCCTTAGCCTTTCCCCATGACTCTTTCCCAACCTCAGTGTCATCTCCGTGTCTCTCTTCTTAGCCCTCTCCTTCGTCTGTTTGTGTGGCGTCAGAGCCAGGAAGGATCCTGTTGGCTGGCCAGGACTGACTTTAATACTCCCAGGTCTGTATTGCTTCTTCTCGGCTAACTGGCCAGTTTTCCCACTGTGACCCCTAGATTTGTTTTCCATCCTGCTGGAGTCAGGATGAATTCACTTTCTCTAGCCGAAGCTGAAAGGCTTGCCGTGGCAGACATCTGGGGGATGCTGAGTCAGTCTGCCCACCCTTCCTCAGACCCCAGCCGCGACTGCGTGGGACTCCACACCCCACATGGAATGTGGGGCTCCTTCTCCATCCAGGGGTGGCGGGGGGCCAGGAGTACTTGCCAGACTTAATCTAAAGCACAAGAGCCAGCAACTCCTCTCATGATCGGGCAGGAATTTACAGCCTCCCCCGGCTGGGAATACCAGTCAGCCTGCCAATGGCCTCTCCCAGCTGGGGAGGAGCCAGAGGACGTGCTGCCATGAACAATCCCTCCCAGGGGCCCGGGACTCTGCTCCACACGTAGGCCAAACACTCAATAAATAGCATTGATAATAACAGTAACCATGGTATTTGCTAAGTGCTTATTATGTGCCAGGCACTGTACTAAGCACTGGGGTGGATACAAGCAAATGGGTTGGACAGAGTCCCTGTCCCACATGGGACTCACAGTCTTAATCCCCATTTTACAGATGAGGTAACTAAGTATCAGAAGTTAAGTGACTTGCCCAGGTTAATAATAATAATGTTGGTATTTGTTAAGCACTTCATATGTGCCAAACACTGTTCTAAGCATTGGGGTAGATACAAGCTTAGGTTGTGCTACATGGGGCTCACAGTCTTCATCCCCATTTTGCACATGAGATAACTGAGGCACAGAGAAATTAAGCGGCTTGCCCAAGGTCACACAGCTGACAAGTGGCAGAGCTGGGATTCGAACCCAACACCTCTGACTCCCAAGCCCGTGCTCTTTCCACTGAGCCACACTGCTTCACACAGCAGACAAGTGGTGGAGCCAGGATTAGAACCCAGGTCTGAGCTCTATCCACTAAGCCATGTTGCTTCTAATTGATGGATGGATTGACTGATTGATTCCTGAGGCCGGGGTTGCCCCGGGGTTTTGGGCAGAAAGGAAAGTGTCATCGGTTTGAAAGACAGTGCCCCTCGCAGCCAAATGCCAGGTCGCCCTCCTTCTGTTGGCCTGGCAGCCCCACCCATGGCAGAGTCAGTCTGTCAGTCAATCAGTCATATTTATTGAGTACTTACTGTGTACAGAGCACTGTACTAAGCGTTTGGGGGAGTACAATACAACAATAATAATAATAATAATAATGGCATTTATTAAGCGCTTACTATGTGCAAAGCACTGTTCTAAGCACTGGGGAGGTTACAAGGTGATCAGATTGTCCCACGGGGGGGCTAACAGTCTTAATCCCCATTTTACAGATGAGGTAACTGAGGCACAGAGAAGTGAAGTGACTTGCCCAAAGTCACACAGCTGACAATTGGCGGAGGCGGGATTTGAACCCACGACCTCTGGCTCCAAAGCCCGGGCTCTTGCCAGTGAGCCACGCTGCTTCTCAATAAAAATAAAACAAACAATAAAAATAACAATAACAATAAAAATTAAAATACACACACACACCCCACAATGAGCTTACAGTCTAGAAAAGCTTACAGCGGGTGTCACACAGTTCACATTTAACTCTTTCCGGGGTGGGTGACTGCCAGCTCTGAGAATGGCAACCGGAGCCTGAGAGACTATCACCAGGCTGCCAGTGCGAAGAAAAAATGGACTAAACCACCGCCCAAGCACTGAGGCTTTCCCTGACCCAGACTTTAGACCAGAAACTCTTACCAGTGGCCCTGAGAGACCCAATAGCAGGAGCAAGAAGGTTCAGAGGGCAGCCAACCTCTGGCAAGACAAGTAGTTCCTCAAAAATCTCCAGTGGCTACCAATCAATCTGCGCATCAGGCAGAATCTCCTCACCCTGGGCTTCAAGGCTGTCCATCACCTCGCCCCCTCCTACCTCACCTCCCTTCTCTCCTTCTCCAGCCCAGCCCGCACCCTCCGCTCCTCCGCCGCTAATCTCCTCACTGTACCTCGTTCTCGCCTGTCCCGCCGTCGACCCCCGGCCCACGTCATCCCCCGGGCCTGGAATGCCCTACCTCTGCCCCTCCGCCAAGCTAGCTCTCTTCCTCCCTTCAAGGCCCTGCTGAGAGCTCACCTCCTCCAGGAGGCCTTCCCAGACTGAGCCCCTTCCTTCCTCTCCCCCTCGTCCCCCTCTCCATCACCCCATCTTACCTCCTTCCCTTCCCCACAGCACCTGTATATATGTATATATGGTTGTACATATTTATTACTCTATTTATTTATTTATTTATTTTACTTGTACATTTCTATCCTATTTATTTTATTTTGTTGGTATGTTTGGTTCTGTTCTCTGTCTCCCCCTTTTAGACTGTGAGCCCACTGTTGGGTAGGGACTGTCTCTATGTGTTGCCAATTTGTACTTCCCAAGCGCTTAGTACAGTGCTCTGCACATAGTAAGCGCTCAATAAATATGATTGATTGATTGATTGATAGTTGAGGTGCCCAGAAAGAGGTGCCCTGTGGCTGCCTCACACTCCTAATAATTGCGGTGGTGTTAAGTGCTTACCGTGTTTCAAGCACCGTTCTAAGTAGCGGAGTGGCTGCAAGATAATCAGGTTGGAAACGGTCCCTGTCCCCCATGGGGCTCACAGTCTAAGTAGGAAGGAGACAGGAATGGAATCCTCATTTTATAGATGAAGAAACTGAAGCACAGAGAAGTGAAGACCAACTTGTACTTCCCAAGTGCTTAGTACAGTGCTCTGCACACAGTAAGCGCTCAATAAATACAATTGATTGATTGATTGAAGGCTTTTTCCAGTTTGAGTCTGCGACAAAGGTCCAATTTGCATAAGAAGCCTTTGGTTGGCTTACAGAGTTTTTGTTTGTTTGCTTGTTTAATGGTATCTGGTAAGTACTTACCATGTGTCAGGCCCTGTTCTAAGCCCTGGGGTAGATACAAAGTAATCAGGTTGGACACAGTCCCGGTCCCACATGGAGCTTGCAGACTGAATCCCCATTTCACGGATGAAGTAACTGAGGCAGAGAAATGAAGTGATCTGCCCAAGGTCACAGAGTAGACAAGCAGTAGAGCTGAGATTAGAAGCTAGGTTCTTCTTTTAGACTGTGAGCCCACTGTTGGGTAGGGACTGTCTCTATATGTTGCCAACTTGTACTTCTCAAGCGCTTAGTACACTGCTCTGCACACAGTAAGTGCTCAATAAATGTGATTGATTGATTGATTCAAACTCCCAGACCCGTGCTCTATCTACTAGACCATGCTGCTTTCCTAAGGTGCTCAATAAGTTGTCTGGGAGGCCTATCAATTCTAACAATCCTGAGGTGAAGAGGATACTCTATAGTCCAAAATGTAGCTCCAGTCAGTAAGTCGTATTTATTGAGCACTTAGTCTGTGCACAACTCTGTATTAAGTGCTTGGGAAAGTATAACAATAATAATAATAATTGGTATTTGTTAGGCACTTACTATGTGCCAAGCACTGTTCTAAGTGCTGGGGTGGGTACAGAATAATCAGGTTGCCCCACGTGGGGCTCACACAATCCCCATTTTACAGATGAGGGAACTGAGGCACAGAAAAGTGGGATTAGAACCCATGTCCTCTGACTCCCAACCCCGGGCTCTTTCCACTAAGCCACGCTGCTTCAATAAACAGACAAGTTCCCTGCCCACAGTGAGCTTACACTCTTGTTAAGCACTTACTATGTGCCCAGCACTGTACTAAGTGCTGGGGTGGTTACAAGCAAATCGGGTTGGATAGGGTCCCTGTCATCCCTGGGGCTCACAGTTTTAATCCTCATTTTATAGATGAAGTAACTGAGGCACAGAGAAGTTAAGCAACTTGCCCAGGGTCACACAGCAGTTAAGTGGCGGAGCTGAGGTTAGAACCCAGGTTCCCCGAGTGCACCCTCTGGGCCAGGCAACTTCTGCTGTGTACCCTGATTCATTCATTCATTCAACCATACTTATTTAGCACATACTGTGTGCAGATCACTGTACTAAGCACTTGGGAAAGTACAATAAAACAACAAACAGTGCCATTTCCTGTTAGAGAAGCAGCGTGGCTCAGTGGAAAGAGCCCGGACTTTGGAGTCAGAGGTCATGGGTTCAAACCCCCGCTCCGCCAACTGTCAGCTGTGTGACTTTGGGCAAGTCACTTAACTTCTCTGTGCCTCAGTTACCTCATCTGCAAAATGGGGATTAAGACTGTGAGCCCTCAGTGGGACAACCTGATCACCTTGTAACTTCCCCAGCACTTTTAGAACTGTGCTTTGCACATAGTAAGTGCTTAATAAATGCCATTATTATTATTATTATTATTTCCTGCCTATAACCAGCTCAGGTCTAGAAGCAGTGCTCCCAATCTAGAGGGTCACCCCTGCCTCAGACAGCTCCTGGCCCCAGGGGATTTTTGTCTTGTTGCTGTTTTTTAAATAAAAAGAAAACAAACACAAGATGTCTCAGCCCCACCAGGCCAGGCAACGACCATAGCATTGCAGGGTCTTCGAGGTCACTCTTGCTTCGGTCTGCTGCTGGCCCCGGGACATTGTCTCGTGGTTTTTTTTAAATAAAAAGGAAACAAATATGAGGCTTCTCACGGGGGCTTTCATCTTCAATTTGTGACACTTTCCCGTACCGAGGGAAGGGGAAAGGACCCCCTCAGATGCACACATCACCACTTTGTCCAGCCCGGCCTGCACATGCCTGCCTCTCTGTTCACCCCAACGGGGTTGGGGCGGTGGCAGCAGCAACAAATCACCACTAACAACAGCAGTTTTCCACAAGCTCCAGTTCCCTCCCGCACAGCAGAGATTTCCACGCTCCAGGCTGAAGGGTGGGGAGACTGATCTTGGACAGCACGAACCTTCTGGAAGAGCGGGGAAGTCCAAGGCTGCGGCAGCCCGGACTGGGGGTCCCCACTACCAGGGGACCAGCTCCACGTTCACCCCCAAACTCTTTGGTAACGGAGCATGCCCCCGCAGTCAGCCTGGGACTCTTCCTCCCCAGCTCCACAGAAAGTCCTGCCTCCCTTTTCCCCAGTGCCAACCCCTGATGGCTAGATCTGGCAACCTAGTCATTCCAACTCCAAGAAGATCAAAATATGAGCTATGAAAAAAACCTGGGACTGAAGGGTTTTGCCTGCATAGCATTTCAAAGAACAGATGCAACCACCCTATGAAGGAACCCCAAGGTCACACAGCAAACAAGTGGATTAGAACCCTTTGGGCAAGTCACCTAATTTCTCTGTGCCTCAGTTTCCTCATCTGTAAAATAGGGATTAAGACTGTGAGCCCCACGTGGGACAACCTGATTACCTTGTATCTCCCCCAGTGCTTAGAACAGTGCTTGGAGAGAAGCAGCGTGGCTCAGTGGGAAAGAGCCCAGGCTTTGGAGTCAGAGATCATGGGTTCAAGTCCTGGCTCTGCCAGTTGTCAGTTGTGCGACTTTGGGCAAGTCACTTCACTTCTCTGGGCCTCAGTTTCCTCATCTGGAAAATGGGGATTAAGACTGTGAGCCCCCCCGTGGGACAACCTGATAACCTTGTAACCTCCCCAGCACTTAGAACGGTGTTTTGCACATGGTAAGTGCTTAATAAATGCCATTATTATTATTATTATTATTATTATTATTATTATTATTATTGTAAGCGCTTAACAAGTATCATCATCAACTCAGGTCTCTTATTCCCAGGCCTGTGCTCCTTCCGCTAAGCCACGCTGCTCCTCTTGTTTCCCCAACACATTTCGCAAATGAAAATGCAAACTCCCATTCATTCATTCAATTGTATTTATTGAGTGCTTGAGTGCTTCGAGCCCTAGCGCTGCTTCAGGGACAAATTAAGCCCTAAAAAAGGGTTGTCTCTGTAGGGAAGCTTCCTCCCTTTCTTTTTTAATGGCATTTCTTAAGTGCTTACTATGTGCCAGATACTGTACTAAGTGCTGGGGTAGATCCAGCACTTGGTAAAGTGCCAAGCACATAGTGAGTGCTTAACAAGTACCAGAATTATTATGCAGGATAATCAGGTAGGGCACAATTCATGTCCCAGATGTAACTCACAGTCTTCATTCCCATTTTATAGATGAGATAACTGGGGCACAGAGAAGTGAAGTGACTTGTCCAAGGTCACAAAGTGGACAAGTGGGGGAACTGGGTTTAGTACCTGCATCCTTCTGATTCCCAGGCCCGTGCGGTATCCAATAGGCCATGCTATTTTTTTTTTTTTACACACATACACACACACACACACACACACACACACACACACACAAAACCCCCTGAGAAGCTATTAGTCTTTGACCTTCAACACCACTTCCAGACCAAGGCTGACTGCTAGGCAATCCAAGATGGTGGGCAATCCAAGAGGAAATTCCTTGCTGAGATGGAAGGGGCCCTTCCTGCAGAACATCCCCGGCCTTGGGCTTCTGACCCCGCACATTTGTTCTATGAAGCTCTGGGTGCCGTGAGACCTCTGCCTAAGGTTGGAATTCAGTGCCTTCTCCCTTTCTCAGCCCCTGGTGGGGCCAGACGTGCCCCTGGGATCCAGACCATTAGCTGCCACCTCCACGGACCGACCCCACATCCTGGAGTCACATCCTGGAATCTGGAATGGAGTGGGATTGAGGACAGGAACCTCCTTCTTCCCCTTGGACCTTGTAAATTCCCCAACCCCTGCAGAAAACTTCCCACACACCAAGTGTCTGTGGGCAAGTTGCTCTGTTCTGAGAGCCCTTTGGCCCACTCCATAGGCTTGTATCACTGGGAAAATGCATCAGGAATTAAATGATTACAGTGTTCATCATTCAAATAGAAATGTGGAGATTATCAATGAGAAAACCAGAAAAACTTTCTTTTTAATTCCCACAAGGACTGAGTGGTCAGGAGCTCTGGGTCACTTTGGAGGAGAAAAAACACGTCCTAATGGAAAGAGCACTGGCCTGGTATTTATTGAGCGCTTGCATGCAGTAAGTGTTCAATAAATACGATTGAATGATTGAGTGAATGGTACCCAGAGGACCTGGGTTCTAATTCCCTTTTTTTTGTTTTTTTCTAATGGCATTTATTAAGTGCTTACTATGCACCAAGCACTGTTCTAAGCGCTGTGGGAGGCGGGGGGCACAAGGTAATCAGGTTGTCCCACATGGGGCTCAAAGTCTCAATCCCCATTTTACAGATGAGGTAACGGAGGCACAGAGAAGAGAAGTGACTTGGCCAAAGTCACACAGCTGACAAGTGGCAGAACCGGGATTAGAACCCATGACCTCTGATTCCCAAGCCCATGCTCTTTCCACTGAGCCGTGCTGCGTCACTACTTGTCTTCTGTGTGACACTGGGCAAGTCACTTCATTTTTTCTGAGCCTCCATTCCATCAACTATAAAATGGGGATTGAGACTCATATGGGAGATAGATTGGGTCCAACCTGATTAGCTTTTATCTATCCCAGTGCTTAGTACAATGCATGACACCTAGTAAATGCTTAACGAAGACCATAAAAAAAGGGGGAGATAACCAAAGGGAGGGCAGGTGCCCAGAAGATTTGTTAAACATTATCGCATTTCTGTTTACACAACTGCAACTGTTCAAGTCCATTTCTGGGCTAAAGAAGGGGGTGATTGGGTCTCTAATCTAGGGTTTCAAGGCTCCAAAAAGCCACCATTGAGCTGGACTCAAAAAGCCTATGGGTCCCACAGGTCCCAGGGACAGAGCCCATCAGCTGAAAAGTGACTGCAACTTCAACTCTCCTGGATCAAAATTTCCCTACCTGAGGGCCCACCAGTGGTTCTTCTCTGGGCCAGGGACCTCAGGGTGACCCTCAGGCCCAGCATGTTCACCTCACAGTTCACAGTGGTTGAAACCCAACCCTTGGGTCCCTGGTGGGGGAGACCCAGCGCTTCCTGGTTAAGAATTAGAAAGGCTTGGGGGTGGAATCTTTTCCTTCCTGAACTGTTCCCCCCCTCCAGCCTTTCCTCCTTACCCTGCAGCCTCCCAGGATCCTGACTTCTTCCCCTCCTGTCTGTCTGTCCAGGTAGGCCAAGTTTGGACAATAGGATGGGTCAGGCAGAAGACTGTGTATCTGGGTGGTGGCACAAGTTGGGAAAGGAAGAAGAAGAGAAGGAGGAGGAGGAGGGGGGAAAAGGAGGAGAAGCTGGAGAAGGGGGAAAGAGAAAGGGGAAAAGGGGGAAAGAGAAAGGGGGAAAGGGGAAGGGGGAAAGAGGAAGGGGGAAGGTGGAGAGGAGGAGGGGGATGAGGAAAAGGAAGAGGAAGAAAAGAAGGAGAAGGAAGAGGAGGAAAAGGAGGAGGACAAGGAGGAGCAGAAGGAGGAGCAGGAGGAGGAGGAGCAGGAGAAGGAGGAGGAGGAGAAGGAGGAGAAGGAGCAGGAGAAGGAGGAGGAGGAGGAGGAGGAGGAGGAGGAGAAGGAGGAGGAGGAGGAGAAGGAGGAGGAGAAGGAGGAGGAGGAGGAGAAGGAGGAGGAGGAGGAGAAGGAGGAGGAGGAGGAGAAGGAGGAGGAGGAGAAGAAGGAGGAGGAGGAGGAGGAGAAGAAGGAGGAGGAGGAGGAGGAGGAGGAGAAGGAGGAGGAGGAGGAGAAGAAGGAGGAGGAGGAGAAGAAGGAGGAGGAGAAGGAGGAGGAGGAGGAGAAGAAGAAGGAGGAGGAGAAGAAGGAGGAGGAGGAGAAGGAGGAGGAGGGTGTGGAGGGTGTGGAGGGTGTGGAGGAGGAGGGGGAGGGGGAGGAGGAGGAGGAGAGGGAGGAGGGGAAGGAGGAGGCGGAGGAGGAGAAGGAGGAGGAGAAGAAGGAGGAGGAGGAGGAGGAAGAGAAGGAGGAAGAGAAGGAGAAGAAGAAGGAGGAGTAGGAGGAGAAGGAGGAGGAGAAGAAGGAGGAGGAGGAGAAGAAGGAGGAGGAGGAGAAGGAGGAGGAGGAGAAGAAGGAGGAGGAGGAGGAGGAGGAGGAGAAGGCGGAGAAGAGGAAGAAAGAGGAGGAGGAGGAGGAGGAGGAGAAGGAGGAGAAGAGAAGGCAGCAGCCTGGACTTCACAGGGAACAAATCTGTGGAAAACCACAACCCTCTTGCATGGCAATGGGGTCCAGGTGGCAGGTCCCTGGGTAAGAAGAGCCAAAGTGGTGTTCTTCCTTAACCCTGCGTGCTCCCTGGACACAGAGCTCTCCCTGTGCCGAGCACACAGTACAGCTATTGTCCCCGGGGCCGGAGCTTTACACAGCACACCTACTGTAGTCGCACACACTCACATACACTCATTATTAACCCCAGTGGGGACCTGGCTCAGTCCTATGCCTGAAACCAACCAACCTGTCTGAAGCAGTCCTGGGCTTCCCAATTGCTCCTGTGGCAACTGAGAAGCAGCATGGCCTAGTGGATAGGGCACGGACCCGGGAGCCGGAAGGACCTGGGTTCTAATCCCGGGTCTGCCTCGTCTTCTGTGTGACCTTGGGCAAGCCATTTCACTTCTTTGTGCCTCAGTTACCACATCTGTAAAATGGGGATTAAGATGGGAGCCCATGTGGGATATGGACTGTGTCCAGCCTGATTACCTTGGATCTACCCCAGTGCTTTGAACAGAGACTGACATATAATAAGCACTTAAACACCATTAAAAAAAATTGGGAGTCACCATCATGAGAGCAGTGGCCAGGCCAGGGGCCTTTTTGGGACTCAGAGGACAATTCATTGCTGGTTCCCATCCAGAGATGTGCTGCCATGAGGTGATAGCACCGGTGATGGCGTTGAAAGGAATGGGGACTGCTCACAATTGCAGTCTGGATTCCTGTCATCAGAGCAGGGTAGGACAAACAGTTATTCTGGCCAGGGGCTGCCACTCACATTTTGATTCATTCATTAATTCACTTGTAATAATAGTAATGATGATGATGGCATTTATTAAGCACTTACTATGTGCAAAGCTCTGTTCTAAGCGCTGGGGAGGTTACAAGGTGATCAGGTTGTACCACGGGGGGCTCACAGTCAATCCCCATTTTACAGATGGGGTAACAGGCACAGAGAAGTTAAGTGACTTGCCCAAAGTCACACAGCTGACAATTGGCAGTGCTGGAATTTGAACCCATGCTGTCTGACTCCAAAGCCCGTGTTCTTTCCACTGAGCCACACTGCTTCTCTGTATTTATTAAGCACTTAGTGTGTGTAGAGCACTATACTATATACTTGGGAAAATACAATGCAACAATTAACCATGACATTCCCTGCCCACAACAAGCTCGCAGTCCAGAGAGAAGGAGACAGACATCAGTACAAATGAATAAAATTACAGCTATATACACAAGTGCTGTGGGGTTGGTAGGGTCGGGTGGCGGGGGGGAAGAGCAAAGGGAGCAAGTCAGGGCAATGCAGAAGCAAGTCAGAGATGAGAAAAAGTGGGGCTTACTCTGGAAGGTTTTTTGAAGGAGATCTGCCCTCAGTAAGATTCTGAATAAAGGGAAGAGTACTTGTCTGGTGGATTTGAGGAAGGAGGGTATTCTAGGCTAGAGGTAGGACATGGGCCAGGGATAGGTAGCAAGACAGAAGAGACTGAAGTATAATGAGAAGATTAGCAGTAGAGAAGCAAAGTATCTAGACTGGGTTGTAGAAGGAGAGAAGTGAGGTGAGATAGGAAGGGGCAAAGTGATGGACTGCTTTAAAGCCAATGGTGAGGACGATGTGTGCCAATGACTACACTCAGACTTCACCACATCCAGGTGCAGCTAAGTGAAAGGAGGGTGGGATTTGACAGGTGAAAGGCCTGCCACAGATTCAGCTGGCAACCCTGGCTCAGCAGCGGGCTTCCACAGCTGCACCTGGGCGTGGTTGGGAGGCCCAGGCCTGACCCAAAGGCCAGAGGACATCGGCTGGTGGGAACAGCCTTCTCTGCTCCAGAAGGTCAGTCTGGCTTACACTCTTGGGGACCACTGATGTAGCAGTTTCATCAGGGAGAAAGCTGACCAGCCTTGAGGGGCCTCTTGCTTAAGAAGACTTCTCCACCCATTGACAGATTTGAAAGTTAAGGGAGAGAGTTGCAGAGAGAGGAGAGAGAGAAAGAGAGAGATGGGAAGAGATATGAAGAGAGAAACAGAGAAGAGAGGAAACAGAGAAAATGAGATAGAGAGAGGAAGAACAAGTGAGAGAAGAGAGAGAAAGAGAGAGAGGAGTAAGGGAGAGAAATGGAACTAGAAGAGAAAGAGAGAGAAGGGGAAAGAGGAGAAGAGAGGAGTAAGAGAGTGAAAGAGAGAAGGGGAGAGAGAGAGATGGGGGAGAAAGAAAGGGAGGTAAAGGAAAAAGAGAGGAAGAAAGGAAGATTGAAAAGGAGATGGGAAGAGGCAGAGAGGAGAGGAAAAGAGAGACAGAGAGAGGGATATAGGAGCTGGGGGTGGCTTATGTGGTTTCTGGCACTTCTCCTGGGGCTGGCAAGCAGTGAAGGCCATATCAGTGGTGCCCGGGAGGGCTCTAACCCACAAAGGGATTCCAGGAATGGGTCCTTGGCAAATCAGAGAAGGAAGTTCGTGAGCCTGTTGCAATTTTACAGGCCCATGCAACTCGGTTCTGAAATGGCAACTGCAGACATGGAAACTCCCAGCAGTAAGTAGGCCACTTTCTTCTCTGTGCCCAAATACTCGTCTCAGAGTGTGCCAGGGGTGCGGCAGCGAGGCAGCTCTTACAACTACCAAAAGTTACTTTGCGTCATTTCACACTGGCATCTTCAGGCAGTCACGTCAACCCACTCTCCCCTGCCCAAACTGTTCTCTCCCCCTGCCTCCAACCCTCCCCACCTTGCTCTGACTCTCCTTTCTCCCCTGCCATAACTCTCTCCTCCTCAACCCCGAATCTCCCCTTCCTCTGTCCCCACTTTTCCCTTTCCCTCCTCCCCCCATTTCCTCCACTTCCTGCTCCACTCCCCACCAATTCTCTCTTCCCCTTCTGACCCCCTACAGCTTTTCTCCATTTCCCCACAGCCCCTGGACACTGCAGTCCCTCACCTCCTCTAGATGTTCCATAATTTTTCTGACTCTTTATTCACTCTCATTCACTTATTCATTCATGCATTCAGAGAAGCAGTGTGGCTCAGTGGAAAGAGCACGGGCTTTGGAGTCAGAGGTCATGGGTTCAAATTCCAACTCCGTCAACTGTCAGCTGTGTGACTTTGGGCAAGTCACTTAACTTCTCTGTGTCTCAGTTACTTCATCTGTAAAATGGGGATTAAGACTGTGAGCCCCACGTAGGACAACCTGATCACCCCGTAACCTTCCCAGCACTTAGAGCAGAGCTTTGCACATAGTAAGTGCTTAATAAATGCCATCGTTATTATTATTCATTCAATCAACCATATTTATGGAACACTTCCTATGTGCAAAGCATTGTACCAAGTGCTCGGGGGAGTACAATATAATAAACACATTCCCAGCCCACAGTGAGTTTAAAGTCTAGAAGGGGAGACAGGCCTTAATATAAATAAAATACAGATATGTACATAAATGCTATGTGACTGGGAGGGAGGATGAATGAAAGGGAGCAAGTCAGGCTGATGCAGAAGGCAGTGGGAGAAGAGGAAAGGTGGGGGGCTTAGTCAGGGAAGGCCTCTTGGAGGAGATGTGCCTTCAATAAGGCTTTGAATGGGAAGAGAATAATTGTCAGATTTGGGGAGGGAGGGTTGTACAAGGCTAGAGGCTGGATGTGGGCCACGGGTCGGCAGTGAAATAGACAAAACTGGGCGACAGTGAGAAGGTTAGCATTAGAGAAGTGAAGTGTGCAAGCTGGGTTGTAATAAGAGAGTAGCAAGGTGATTGAAAACCCAGTAGCAAGGTGATTGAAGTAACTGAGTAACTGAGACACAGAAGTGAAGTGACTTGCCCAAAGTCACACAGCTGACAAGTGGTGGAGTCAGGATTTGAACCCATGACCTCTGACTCCAAAGCCTGTGCTCTTTCCACTGAGTCACGCTGCTTCTCACCCCTGAATGAGGGGTGGGCAGGGAAGAGAGGCTGAGGGATGGGCCAGGGGAAAGCAGACTGGACTGGTGGCTAGTGATGACCACGTAGGAAGATGTGACTGTTGGACTTCATGAGAAATAATAATTGCTCCCATTACATGGATTGTCATGTCATGGATCCATGCTCAGATATCCATTTCCTTCGCTACCCAGACGTTTGGTCGGTCAACCAATGGCAAAGTGGATAAAGCACGGGGCTGGGATGAGAAGACCATGAGTTCCAATCCTGGGTCCTCCATTTGTCTGCTGTGTGACTTTGGGCAAATCACTTCACTTCTCTGTGCCTCAGTTAACTCACCTGTAAAGTGGGGATTGAGACTGTGAGCCTCATGTGGGACAGGATCTGTGTCCAACCCGATTTGCTGAAGAAGAAACATGGAGTAGTGGATAGAGCACAGGCCTGGGAGCCAGATGGTCATGGGTTCTAATTCCAGCTCCGCCACTGGCCTGCTGTGTGACCTTGGGGAAGTCACTTCACTTCTCTGTGCCTCAGTTACTTCATCTGTAAAATGGGGATTAAGACTGTGAGCTCTACGTGAGACAACCTGAATACCTTGTATCTACCCCAGTGCTTAGAAGAGTGCTTTGCACATAGTAAGTGCTTAATAAATACCATTATTATTGTTAATATTATTTTCATGGTATTTCATTCAATCATATTTATCGAGTGCTTACAGTGCGGAGAACACTGTACTAACTGCTTGGAAAGTACAATTCAGCAACAAGTGGAGACAATCCCTACCAAACAACGGGCTCACAGTCTTGAAGGGAATAATAGTATTTAAATGCTTACTAGGTGCCAAGCACTGTTCTAAGCAATGGGGTAGAAACAAGGTGATCAGATTGTCCCATATGGGGCTCACAGTCTTAATCCCCGTTTTACAGATGAGAGAACTGAGGCACAGAGGAGTTAAGTGACTTGCCCAAAGTCACATAGCTGACAAGTGGTGGAGCCGGGATTAGAACCCGTGACCTATGACTCTCACACCTGGACTCCATTATGCCATGCTGCTTCTCTTCCACTATGCCATGATATACCCCAGGGCCTGGCACATAATAAACTCTTAACAAATATCACAATTATCATTATTGAATGTTTATTGTGTGCAGAGCACTGTACTAAACACATTTTTAATGGTATTTTTGAAGTGCTTGCTAAACTACACTTACCATGCTTTCTTATACTCTTGATTATCCCCAAGCCCAGAACAGATTTCTCCACTGGAAGAGACCAAAGCAAAGCAGTATCTATGGCAGTATTGAATATTGTCACAATCCCTGCGATAATAAAGAAGCAGCATGGCCTAGTGGAAAGAGCCTGGGGGCCTGTGAGTCAGAGGACCTGGGTTCTAATTCCAGCTCTACCTCATGTCTGCTGGGTGGCCTTGGGCAAGTCATTTAACCTCTCAGTATCCTCATCTGTAAAATGGGCATTAAGACTGAGCACTCCAAGTGGAACACGGATTGTGTCCAATCTGTCTTGTATCTATCACAGCACTAGTACAGTGCCTGGCATATAATACGCACTCAACATATACCATAAAATTAAAAGAAAACCCAAGATTCTCTGAGATTTCCCCATCCCTTGAGGCTCTTAGATGAAGGCATGGACCCAGGACAGATACTCCTTCTCCCTTTGTTTAGAGATGCTGGATAGGATTCCATCTTCTCCAGGCTTTTTTGACATTTTTTTTAAGTATTTAATAAGCGCTTACTGTATATGCTAGGCAGTGTATTCATCATCATCAATCATCATCAATTGTATTTATTGAGCGCTTACTGTGTGCAGAGCACTGTACTAAGCGCTTGGGAAGTGCAAGTTGGCAACATATAGAGACAGTCCCTACCCTGTAGTGGGCTCACAGTCTAAAAGGGGGAGACAGAGAACAAAACCAAACATACTAACAAAATAAAATAAATAGAATTGATATGTACAAGTAAAATAAATAGAGTAATAAATATGTACAAACATATATACAGGTGCTGTGGGGAAGGGAAGGAGGTATGATGGGGGGATGGAGAGGGGGACGAGGGGGAGAGGAAGGAAGGGGCTGGAGTAGATAAAAGCTAATCAGGTTGGACACTGTCCTGTCCCACATGGGGCTCAGTCTTAATTGCCATTTTTCAGATGAGGTAACCACGACACAGAGAAGTTAAGTGACTCACCCACGGACACACAGCAGATGAGTGACAGAGCCTGGGATTAGAACCCAGGTCCTTCTGACTCCCAGGACTGTGTACTATCCACTAGACAACACTGTTACTCTTCTGTTGAATGACTTAATGAATGACTTTACAAGCCTCACTGAGGGCTGTTGAGCAGCCAAGGTCTTCTCTGATTTGGTGCTGTGGACTAGAGTTAAATGCATTGTCATCCACGACCGAGTCACGAGTGAATGGTCCTCGAAACCTCCTCTTCAAACACCTGCTACTCTCTCTTCTTTCTAAAATTCTGTAATTGATAAGGGGCATTGATCTCTTTTCCAAATGTTTTCTCGGGAATGTATGTTCTGTAAAGAATGGAATTTTAATTTACAAAATGATTAGAGAAGCTCTCCCTGAAACTAGAGCTAATTTCCAAACAAAAAACAATGTTTACTTCAGGGGTGAGGCAAGAAACATTATCTGTGGTGTTTTTGGCCCAACAGGGAAAAGCAGTAGAAGAGTGCACTGATGGCCATGAGGACTATTCCATTTGTGAGAGATCACAGGAGGCAGACCCAGTATTGATTCAGGAATTGGATCTGGGGCAGGATCAGATGATGATTCATTAATTCATTCAATCGTATTTATTGAGCGCTTACTGTGTGCAGAGCACTGTACTAAACGCTTGGGAAGTACAAGTTGGCAACATATAGAGACGGTCCCTACCCAACAGTGGGCTCACAGTCTAGAAGGGGGTGATGATGGTATTTGTTAAGCGCTTACTATGTGCCAAGCACTGTTGTAAGCGCTGGAATAGATACAAGGAGATCAGGTTGTCCCACGTGGGGCTCCAAGTCTTCATCCCCATTTTACAGATGAGGTAACTGAGGCCCAGAGAAGTTCAGTGACTTGCCCAAAGTCACACAGCTGATTAGTGGCCGAGCTGGGATTAGAACCCATGACCTCTGACTTCCAAGCCCGGGCTCTTTCCACTAAGCCACACTGCTTCTCAGGACCAGAGGAGAAGAAACGAGGCCTGGTAATAATAATAATAATAATAATAATAATGGCACTTATTAAGCACTTACTATATGCAAAGCACTATTCTAAGTGTTGATGGATAGAGCAAGGGTTCGGAACTCTGAAGGACCTGTGTTCTAGTCCCAACTCCTCCACATGTCTGCTGTGTGACCTTGGGTAAATCACTTAACTTCTCTGAGCCTCGGTTACCTCATCTGTAAAATGGGGTTTAAGATTGTGAGCGCTATGTGGGACAGGGACTGTGGCCAATCTGATTACCTTGTATCTACCCCAACGCTTAATACAGTGCCTGGCACTAGCATGGTGTAGTGGATAGAGCCCAGGCTTGGGAATCAGAGGTCATGGGTTCAAATCCCGGCTCCACCACTTGTCTGCTGTGTGACCTTGGGCAAGTCACTTCACTTCTCTGGGCCCCAGTTACCTCATCTGTAAAATGGGGATTAAGACTGTGAGCCCTGTGTGGGACAACCTTGTATCTACCCCAGTGCTTAGAACAGTGCTTGGCAAATAGTAAGTGCTTAACAAATACCATAATTATTATTATTAACAGTAGTAGTAAGCTCGTAACAAACACCATAAAAAAGAACCAGAAAATTTTGAAATAGAAGGGGTTTAAAGGTCTCTTCACTTTTGGCAGGGCCTGGCTTGTCGAAGCCCAGGCATCCCCCAATCAATCAACGTAAAAGTAGTATTTATTGAGGATTTACTATGTGCAGAGTACTTTACTTGGGAGAGTACAATATAACAGAGTTGGCAGACATGTTCCTTGGCCACAGTGAGCTTACAGTCCAGAGGGGGAGAAGATCATCCCCTCCAAGAAGACTGTGAGCCCACTGTTGGGTAGGGACTGTCTCTATATGTTGCCAACTTGTATTTCCCAAGCGCTTAGTACAGTGCTCTGCACACAGTAAGCTTTCAATAAATACGATTGATTGATCCCAGACTAAGCTCTTCATTCTCTCTATCCTCCCTCCCCTCTGTATCAACCAAGAACATGGCTGAGTGTCCCTTAAGCACTCTGATACTCCAGCCCCACAATATTTATGTTCATAATTCATTCATTCATTCAATCGTATTTATTGAGAGCTTACTGTGTGCCGAGCACTGTACTAAGCCCTTGGGAAGTACAAGTTGGCAACGTATAGAGACGGTCCCTACCCAACAGTAGGCTCACAGTCTAGAAGAGTATAAGAGTATAATCTTATACTCTACTGTTTCCCCTACTCATAATCTGTCTAGATATCTGTCTTCCCCAATAGACGGTAAGCTCCTCATGGGCAGGAATCAGGTCTACTAACTCTGTTGTATTCTACTTTACAAAATGTTTAGTACAGTGCTCTGCACAGAGTAGTATACAATAAATACCATTGATTGATTGATAGAGATGCCTGGGAAAACCCTGGATTCATATGTTGCCAACCTGTACTTCCCAAGCACTTAGCACAGTGCTCTGCACACAGTAAGCGCTCAATAAATATGATTGAATGAATGAGGCCCTACTCTGGGCTCTGTCTAAAGAAACTTTCTGGAATCCTATAATGGCCCAAGCCTGGTTTAATGTCGGAACAGATGCCATTTAAAAATTATAGTATTTGAGGAGCTTTTATCTAATAATCAGTCCATGCTATTTACTGAGCACTTACTGTGTGCAGAACACTGTACTAAACACTTGGGAGAGTACAGTATAACAGAGTCAGTAGACAGATTCCCTGTCCACAAGCATAGTTTCTAGAGGAGTTTACAGTCTAGATGAGCTAAGTCAAACCTACACTGTTTAAGAGTATACGTATTTTAATGTCCATTTTTTTTCATTAAAGGTTATGTGATTTGTGTTCTAGCTATATACACGACCATGACCTGCCAGGAAAAAAGGCAGATGGTCTTTTGAGAATAAATAATGATTGTAGTGTTTGTTAAGCACTTACTGTGTGCCAGGCACTGTAAATATGAGATAATCAGATTAGACGCCTCTGAGTTCAAGGGGAAAGGGGAACCCCTCCACATCAAACAAAAATCCTTACCATCTGCTTTAAAGTACTCATCATCATCAATCGCATTTATTGAGCGCTTACTATGTGCAAAGCACTGTACTATGCACTTGGGAAGTACAAATTGGCAACATATAGAGACAGTCCCTACCCAACAGTGGGCTCACAGTCTAAAAGGGGGAGACAGAGAACTAAACCAAACATACTAACAAAATAAAATAAATAGAATAGATATGTACAAGTAAAATAAATAGAGTAATAAATATGTACAAACATATATACATATATATATATACATATATTACACATAGTCTAACAAGAGAGTAAATCTTTGGATACATATTCCCCAAAACATTTTTCCCACTATAATGCTGGGGTCCCACAACTGCCTCAGAGAGTCTGTCCTAGAGCAATAGTTTTCAAAGGATATTTTTCTGAAGTCACCACTGTAACGTCCGCAATGCTTTTTGGGCTTGTACCTTTTAAATAATAATAATAATAATGTTGGTATTTGTTACGCGCTTACTATGTGCAAAGCACTGTTCTAAGCGCTGGGGTAGATACAAGGTAATCAGGTTGTCCCACGAGGGGCTCACAGTCTTCATCCCCATTGTCCCTCTCCATCTTACCTCACTGATTTCCTACTACAATCCAGCACACTCACTTGGCTCTTCTAACACCAACTCTCTCACTATACCTTTGTTTATTGATTTATTTATCTAATTATATTAATTTCAGTCTCCCCCTCTAGGCTGTGAGCTCGTTGTGGGCAGGAATGAGTCTGCTGTGTTATTGTACTCTCTCAGGTGCTTAGTACAGTGGTTTGCACACGGTAAGCACTCAACAAATACTACTGAATGAATGAATCATCATCATCACCAATCGTATTTATTGAGCGCTTACTGTGTGCAGAGCACTGTACTAAGCGCTTGGGAAGTACAAGTTGGCAACATATAGAGACAGTCCCTACCCAACAGTGGGCTCACAGTCTAAAAATGAATGTACCTTGAGCTGTCAGCTCTTCACACACGTCCTGCCCCTGGCCTGGAGCTCTCTCTCTCTTCATATACTGCAGACCATCATTTTCCTCTCCTTCAAAGTTGTATTAAAATCATAACCTTCCCTGACAAAGCCCTCATTTCCCTCCTCCCCCTCCCTTCTGCATTGCCCTTCCACTTGGAATGATACCCATCCTCAGCCCTACAGCATTTATATACATATCTGCAATTTATTTTAATTTCTGTCTCCCCCCTTCACTGCAAACACCTTGTGGGCAGGCTGTGAGAAGCAGCATGGCCTAGAGGATAGGACACGGTCCTGAGAGTCAGAAGGACCTGAGCTCTAATCCCAGCCCCGCCACTTGTCTGCTATGTGGCCTTGGGCGAGTCACTTCACTTCTCTGTGCCTCAGTTTTCTCATCTGTAAAATGCTCTCCCTCTTACTTAGATTCTGAGTCCCAAGTAGGACAGCAACTGTGTCCGACTTGACTACTTTGTATCCATCCCAGTGCTTGGCGCAATTACGATTATTAAGTCCCATAACTGAGAAGTTAAGTTGTTGATCTGTCAGTTCATAACAGGAAGTTCCAATGGGTTTGTGATTCCAACAGTGGTATAGCCAACATGATGGCTTTTTTTCTTAGGTCTTTCGTTCATTCAATCATATTTATTGAGTGCTTACCTGTGTACAGAGCACGGTACTAAGCGCTTGGAAAGTTCAGTTCAGCAAGAAATAGAGACAATCTTGCCATATTGCCTTAGGTTTATTCCTCTGGTGGGAGGAGTGTGGGTCACACATTCATATTCTGCCTATTTGCGCAGAAAGAGGATGCCATTAGAATGATCCTTTGCCAATCCCTCCCTGCTGATGACCCCTTTCCAACTCTGGCTTTCAAGTCACCAAGCAGTGGGGCCTAGTGGAAAGAACATCAGCCTAGGAGTCAGCGGGCCTGGCTTCTAATTCCAGCTCTGTCACTTGCCATATGATGTTGGGTAAGTCATTTAACTTCAAACTCACATTCCTACCTACTGAGAGCTCACCTCCTCCATGAGGCCTTCTCCTCCTTCCTCTCCCCCTCCCCATCCCCCCTACCTTACCTCCTTCCCCTCCCCACAGCACCTATATATATATGTATATATGTTTGTACATATTTATTACTCCATTTTACTTGTACATATTTATTCTCTTTATTTTATTTTGTTAATATGTTTTGTTGTCTGTCTCCCCCTTCTAGACTGTGAACCCGCTGTTGGGTAGGGACCGTCTCTATATGTTGCCAACTTGGACTTCCCAGGCACTTAGTACAGTGCTCTGCACACATTAAGTGCTCAATAAATACGATTGAATGAATGAAATGAATAAATGAACTTGTCAATCAGTCAATCATATTTAGAGTTTACTGTGTTCAGAGCACTGTACTAAGTGCTTGGGAGACTACAAAATAACAGATTTGGAAGACATGTTAGCTGCCCACAAGGAGCTTGCAGTCTAGAGGGTCATTAACTTCTCTGGGCCTCAGTTTCCTTATCTATAAAATGGTGATTTTATAGATAAAATCCTCCCTCCTAAGTAGACTGCGAGCCCCACATGGGACAGGAACTGTGTCTAACTTGGTTATCAGGTAACTATCCCTGCACTTAATAATAATAATGGCATTTATTAAGCGCTTACTATGTGCAAAGCACTGTTCTAAGTGGTGGGAAGGTTACAAGGTGATCAGGTTGTCCCACAGGGGGCGCACAGTCTTAATCCCCATTTTACAGATGAGGTAACTGAGGCACAGAGAAGTTAAGTGACTTGCCCAAAGTCACACAGCTGACAATTGGGGGAGCTGGGATTTGAACACATGACCTCTGACTCCAAAGCCCATGCTCTTTCTATTGAGCCACCCTGCTTCTCACTAGTATAGTGCTTGGTACATAGTAAGTGCTTAACAAATACCATTATTCTAATTATTACCAAGCTAGATAAGTGTGGCTCTCTTTGGGACAGTACTTGGTACCAAGCAGTGCGCTAAGTACTTGGGAAAATACAATACTTCAGAGTTGTGAAGACAAGTTAATAAGACATTGAGAAGCAGTGTGTCTTAGTGGAAAGAGTATGGGCTTGGGAGTCAGAGGACATGGGTTTTAATCCTGGCTTTGCCACTTGTCTGCTGTGTGACCTTGGGCAAGTCACTTCATTTCTCTGGGCCTCAGTTCCCTCATCTGTAAAATGGGGATTGAGACTGTGAGTCCCAGTTGGGACAACATGATTACTTTGTATCTACCTTAGTGCTGTAGAACAGTGCTTGGCACATAGTAAGCATTGAACAGATACCATTATTATTATTATTATTATTACATGTTCCCTGCCACAATGAGCTTGTAGTTTCAGCAGCATGAAGCAATAACACATTAACAACTGTGGCATTATTTGCCTCTGCCAGTTTGAGAGGTTATAAGATGTTCACTTACTCTAGGGAGTTGATTTGTGATTTTTTTAATAGTATTTAAGTACTTATTCTGTGCCAGGCACTGTACTAAGCCCTGGGATAGACACAAGCTAATCAGGTTGGACAGAGTCCACATCCCACATGAGACTCTGTCTTAATCCCCATTTTACAAATGAGGTATCTGAGGCCTAGAGAAGTTCATTCAATCGTATTTATTGAGCACTTACTGTGTGCAGAGCACTGTACTAAGCGCTTGGGAAGTACAAGTCGGTAACATATAGAGACGGTCCCTACCCAACAGTGGGCTCACAGTCTAGAAGCGGGAGACTGACTTGCCCAAGATCACACAGCAGACAAGTGGTAGAGTCAGAAGGACTTGTGTTCTGAACCCAGACCCGTGGTTTATCCACTAAGCCATGCTGCTTTTCTACTTGCACTTGTAGTACAGAGAAGCAGCACGGCATAGACGACAGACCATGGGGCCTGGGAGCCAGAAGGTCATGGGTTCTAATCCCGGCTCCGCCACTAGTTTGTTGTGTGACCGTGGGCAAGTCACTTCACTCTTCTGTGTCTGTTACCTCATCTGTAAATCGGGAATTGAGAATGTGAGCCCCACATGGGACAGGGACTGTGTCCAATTCTGTGCCTGGGAGATAGTAAGCACTTAAAAAATACCATCATCATCACTATTATTATTACTGTACTTTGTACTTATAATAGCAAATTCATCTCTGTCAATGTAGTCTGCCTTTCCCAGCTCAAGTTTCTGGGAGAAGATGTAACATATCTCTGGTGTATATACTAGTTTTGAGCTGCCTTTCTCTGACCTCCAAGTTTGCTAAATGCTGCAATGTCAATGTTCTCTTGCTTCATTTCGCAGGAGACAATTGCAGTGTGGTTTCTGGGTATGTTCCAGAAAGACTGTCCTGGTATTCCAGCTCTCCAAAGGGATTTTTTGTGCGGGTCTGTTGGTTTTACGAAAGAGAAGCTCGTGTTTCTTCTGAAGTGGGTAAGCTATTTTGCATGACCATAACCACACCGTGCTTGAACAAATGGTGCAAGAAGTTAATGTGGTTTGACAGGGAAGAGGCGTGGCCTAGTGGAAAGAGTACACGTCTGGGAGTCAGAGGACCTGGGTTCTAATGTCGGCTGCGTCACTTATCTGCTGTGTGACCTTGGGCAAGTCACTTCTCTGTGCCTCAGTTTCCTCATCTGTAAAATAGGGATTAAGACTGTGAGCCTTATGTGGGTCAGGGACTGTCTCCAACCTGATTGGCTTGTATTTAGCTTGTAAGTTCATTATGGGCAGGGAATGATTCTGCTAACTCTGCACTGTACACTCCCAAGTACATGGTACAGTGTTCTGCATAGTGAGTGCTTAAGAAATAGCATTAAGAAAAGATTCATTCAGTCTCCACTGTCGAATTTGTAAGCGCGCAGTATAGTGCTCTGCACACAGTAAGTGCTCAATAAATATGACTGAATGAATGAAAGAATTCTCCCTGCCATCTCATCATCATGAATAGTATTTATTGAGCCATCTCTGCCGTTATGGCTGCTGTGCCCAGATGTGGACTAAAGGCATCCTGTAGTTCTGGGTGAATGTTATTCAATCGGTAGTATTTATGGAATACCTTCTTTGTGTAGCACCTATTGAATTGTATTGTCCACCATTTGAGTTCATGGGGGAGTAATACGCTTTAGAAGACAGTCTAAGCAGATGCAGTCAATGGAGAGGAAAGAAACATTCAAATCCCGGCTCCGCCAATAGTCAGCTGTGTGATTTTTGGGCAAGTCACTTAACTTCTCTGTGCCTCAGTTCCCTCATCTGTAAAATGGGGATGAAGACTGTGAGCCCTATGTGGGACAACCTGATCCCCTTGTATGCTCCCCAGCACTTAGAACAGTGCTTTGCACATAGTAAGTGCTTAACAAATGCCATCATCATTATTATTAATAATAACTGTGGTATTTTTAAGTGCTTACTATGTGTCAAGCATTGTGGTGGATATAAGATCATCAGGTCCCAAGTGGAGCTCACAGTCTACGTTGGAGGGAGAATAGGTACTGAATCCCCATTTTGCAGATGAGGGGACGGAGGCACAGAGCAGTTAAGTGACTTGCCCAAGGTCACACAACAGGTAAGTGGTAGAGACAGGATTAGAACCCAGGCCAGTGCTCTTTCCACAAGGCCACACTGCTTCGATTGTTTCCAAAACCAGGTATCTCCCCTTTCTTCTTGTCAATGGAGATAATGGTGGTTTTATCCTGAGGCATTTCCTCCATATTCCATGAGAGGAAGAAGAGCCCAAGGGGGCAGCTGAGTCATTCCCTCCCCATCCTGTCCATGGATCTCCATAGATTTGGGAGCTTTCATGTCTTTCATTTTAATGGTATTTGTTAAAAGCTTATAACGGTGAAGTACTGTGCTGGGATAGATACAAGCTTATCGGGTTGGGCACAGTCCCTGTCCCTCATGAGCCTCACGGTCTAATTAGGAGAGAGTAGGATTTAATCCTCACTTTACAGATGAGGTAAGGGAGCACAGGGGAGTTAAGTGACTTACCCAAAGTCACAGGGCAGACAAGTTGGAGAAAAGGCCATGTCTTCCTAAATTGGCATGTTAGTCATTTGTTTGCTCTCTTCTTCAGTGATGGGAGGGCACTGAAGCGTTGTCAACTTTGGAGTAGTTGAAATTATCAGCGTCAGAGTAATATATATTATAAATTGATTTACATTAATGACTGTATCCCCCTTTAGACTGGAAGCTTGTTGTGGGCAGGGAATACCTCTGCCAATTGTGTTGTACTGTACTCTCCCAAGTGCTCTGCACATAGTGTTTAATAAATATTTGATTAATTGGTGGTAGTCAATCAATCAATCGTATTTATTGAGCGCTACTGTGTGCAGAGCACTGTACTAAGCGCTTGGGAAGTACAAGCTGGCAACATATAGAGACGGTCCCTACCCAACAGTGGGCTCGCAGTCTAGAAGGGGGAGACAGAGAACAAAACCAAACATGATAATAAAATAAAATAAATAGAATAGATATGTACAAGTAAAATAAATAGAGTAATAAATATGTACAAACATATATACATATATACAGGTGTTGTGGGGAAGGGAAGGAGGTAAGACGGGGGGATGGAGAGGGGGACGATAATAGTAATAATTATGGTATTTCAGTGTTTACTATGTGCCAACCTCTGTTCTAAGCACTGGGGTAGATAATAGATGATCAGGAGGGACACAGTCCCTGTCCCACTTGGAGTTCAGAATCTTAATCCCCATTTGACAGATGAGGTAACTGAGGCACAGAAAGGTGAAGTGACTTGCCCAAGGTCACACAGCAGACAAGTGGTGGAGTGGGGATTAGAACACATGTCCTCTGACTCCCAAAGCCGTGCTCTTGCACTTGTTGCAGTGCGCTGTACTAGGCTCTTGGGAGATCCAGATAAAGCAGGTGATACATTCTCTGCCCTCACAGGGTGCTTAGACTCTATGGGGAAAGCAAACCTGGTTCTCTCCTTGTCTGTGGTTCAGATGGAACTCAACTCTTCAGTGGTGCGGCAGAGGTGAGTAAAGTCCTCTGGGATTGCGGAAAGTCTTGGCTCGGCACAATCTTTACCCTCTTCAGCTTTGGCATCCCATCAGGGTTTGCATGTTCCTTAGCTTTGTCGGGACGCCAAATCCCAAGTGTCAATAAGGCATGTGAGCAGTGGCATGGCCTAGTGGATAGACCAAAGGCCTGGGAGTGGAAGGACCTGGGTTCTAATCCCCAATTCACCACTTGTCTGCTGTGTGACTTTGGGCAAGTCACTTCACTTCTCTGGGCCTCAGTTACCTCATCTGTAAAATGGAATTAAGACTGGGAGCCCCGCATGGGACATGAACTGTGTCCAACCTGATATAATAATAATAATAATGATGGCATTTGTTAAGTGCTTACTATGTGCAGAGCTCTGTTCTAAGTGCTGGGGGGATACAAGGTGATCAAGTTGTCCCAAGTTATCAAATCATCCCAAGATAGATATACTCATATATACCCCAGCACTTAGTACAGCGTCTGGCACAGAGTAACTGTTTTAAGAATTATTATAATAATTATTATTATGGTATTTGTTAAGCGCTTACTGTGCACCGAGCACTGTTCTAAGCGCTGACCAGTGTTCTAAATGCTTTAAGAAATATCATAAAAAGGAAAAGATAAATAAGCAAGACCTAATTCTCTGTGGTTCATGGGTTTGGATATCAGCGAACATGCGAATGCATCGGGGCGTGGTTATTCCTGCATTCAATCAATCATCAATCAGTCATATTTACTGAGCACTCACTATCCTGAGCGCTTGGGAGAGTTCCATATAACAGAGTTGATAGGTTTCCCCAACTCAGAGCAGCAGAATGATGAATTTCCAGGAGGCTCCACTAAGAAACAGCAACTATTCCCCCACCCAGTCTCTGTCACTAGTTCAACAGCGAACTACAGCCCAACTGTTTATGAGACGCAAGACAGATTTTTCCAGAAGACATTTAGCCCTTTGCCTCTCTATAAACACGCTTCGTCCACTGAAACAAACACTGCCAGTGTGTATAGCGGAAACCTGGCGGGAACTCCTGGGTCCACAATTCATCATCGCAAGAAGGGTCCCGAAAATGGGCGTGGAACTTGAAGGCGGGAGAATCAGGTGGTGGGGTTCAGTTGCCAACGAGAGAGCCAGTATCCACAGGCGTGTGTGTTTGGAGGAGGAGGGTATTTATCCATCTGAGAAATTAGAAGTTTGAGTAGAAAGCCATCAGAACCGGCCTGTTCTCTCCTGATGAGGTAAGGCTCTCCATCAATGTGCCAATTGAGACAGATGCCAGGGCCTGTCCATTCATGCCCTCCCCCCCCCCCCCCCATTTTTTTTTCTGTGCGCAACCTCCCGATTGGCAACCGAAATGTGATTGGCAGTGGTCAGTGGGCCCTGAGAACAGATGGTTCTTCTCAGGCTGCTCTCCTCATCTCTTTTTACACCCACTTTCTTGAGCGGCTCATCAGTCGTAGTTTCAGTTACCATCTCCATGGAGATGATGACCAAATTGACATCTCCAGCCCTGATTTCATCCCTGCCCTATAATCTCCTATTTCCTGCTACCTCCAGGTTATATCTCCATCTGGTTGACTATTGGTGCCTTAAACTCAATATCTCCTAAAGCAAAACTCCCCCCTTCTCTCCTAGACCTTTTCTCTTCCTAGCTTTCTCATCACTATTGACCCCACCGATCAATTAATTGTATTTATTGGGTGCTTACTGTGTGCAGAGCACTGTACTAAGTTCTTCGGAGGACACACTGTAATGGAGCTGGAAGACACGTTCCCTGCACACAAAGAGCTCACAGTCTAGACAGGGAGACAGGCATTAATATAAATAAATAAATGATGGCTTTATACATAAGTGTTGAGGGAAGGGTGAGAAAAATCAGGGCGATGCAGAAGAGAATGGGAAAAGAGGAAATGAGGGCTTAGGTAAGGCCTCTTGGAGGAGATGGGCTTTCAATAAGGCTTTACTTATTACTTATTAGGCTCTCCAGAGAGAGTAACCGTCTAATGGATACGAAGGGGGAGGGTGTTCCCAGCAAAAAAAAAAAAAAACCCTCCCTTGACCCGACGGCTCCCCGAACTGTCCCCTAGTTAATAATAATAATAATAATGGCATTTATTAAGCATTTACTATGTGCAAAGCACTGTTCTAAGTGCTGGGGAGGTTACAAGGTGATCAGGTTGACAGGGGGCTCACAGTCTTAATCCCCATTTTACAGATGAGGTAACTGAGGCACAGAGAAGTGAAGTGACTTGCCCAAAGTCACATAGCTGACAATTGGCAGAGCTGGGATTTGAACCTGTGACTTGTGACTCCAAAGCCCAGGCTCTTTCCACTGAGCCATGCTGCTTGTGTAAGTAGTTGTGTAAGTTTGCAAGAGTGATGTCGTCTTTGACTCCTCTGTGTCTTTTAACACCCACATTGTCTGTCTCTAAGTCCTGCCAATTCTTTCTCCGTACAATTTCACCTACCGACCCCTTCCTCTCTTTCCCCTGCTGCAACCACCCTGATACGATTTCCTCTGGAATGGACTATTGGAGCAGCCTCCTGGCTACCGGGCCTCCCTGCCTCCAACCTCCTTCTCTGTCTATACTACAAGGAACTGAACAGATAAATGTCTAAAAATACTAACTGGGACACATCACTCCCCTTCTCAAAAATGTCTAGGGCTCTCCCTCAAACCTCACTGATTTTGTATAAAACAAAAACTTCTGAACATCAGCTTCCCTCTTACCTATCTTCTCTCATCTTCCGCTAACCCTACCTTGGGATCTTCTCTTTCGCCCTCAGCCCCGCAGCTCTTATGTAGATATCTTTAATTCATTTATATTAATTATATATAACTATATTATATTAATATATTATTCATATTAATGTGTATCTTCCTCTCTAGGCTGTAAGGGAATGTGCCTACCAACTCTTTCATTACTGTACTCTCCCAAGCTCTTAGTAGTGTTCTAGACTGTACGATCACTGTGTGCAGAGAATGTTTCTACTGACTCTGTTCTACCTTACTCTCCCAAGCATTTGGTACATGCTCCGCCCATAGTAATCATTTAATAAATATCATTGATTGATTTTTCATTTTTAATAGTATTTGTTAAGCACTTACCATGTGCCAGGCACTGTTCTTAGCACTGGGGTAGATACAAGGTACTCAGGTTGGACAGAGTTCCTGTCCCATGAGGGGCTCATAGTCTTAATCCCCATTTTACAGATGAGGTAACTGAGACACAGAGAAGTAAAGTGCCTTACCCACACAGAAGACAAGTGGAGGAGCCAAGTTTAGAACCCAGGACCTTCTGACTTCCAGGGCTGTACTCTATCCATTTGGCCACACTGTTTCAATTCATTCATTCATTCAATTGTATTTATTGAGTGCTTACAATTGCTCTGCACACGGTAAACACTAATAGCTACTATTGATTGATTTCCAAGCTGATGCCTTAACTCTTCCTCTCTCCCAACTCTTCAGTTTCCAACCCATTGGTCATGCTTTTCCCACCTCAGCCTTGCCAAATCACACCTCTCCCTTCTTCCAGAGACCTCCCAAAATAGACATTCTCCAGGAGGCATTCCCTGATTAATCAATCACCTCATCTTCCCAGTCATCCCATCAGCTCCCAGGCATTTATTGGTTTATTTGGAGTGTATTTCTTTCTTGTCGATCATCTCTCTTAACTCTGGTATATCAATCCGCTGATGTCCGGTGGATAGAGCACGGGTCTAAGAGTCAGAAGGTCATGGATTCTAATCCCAGCTCTGCCACTTTTCTGCTGTGTGCCCTTGGGCAACTCACTTCACTTCTTTGGGTCTCAGCTATCTCATCTGTAAATGGGGAGTGAGACTGTGAGCCCCATGTAGGATAGGGACTGTTTCCAACCCGATTTGCTTGTATCCACCCCAGCGCTTAGTACAGTGCCTGGAACATAGTAATTGCTTAACAAATACTGCAATTATTATTTTCTTCCCTCATTAAACTCCTTTTAGTCTGGGCTTGGGGTTTTTGCTTTTTATGTTCCTCAAGAGTGTAAGACTGTGCCCTGCACACAGGAACTGCTCTATAAATGTTGCTAATTGAGAACCTCAGGAGTTAGCTCTCTTCCTCCCTTCAAGGCCCTACTGAGAGCTCATCTCCTCCAGGAGGCCTTGCCAGACTGAGCCCCTTCCTTCCTCTCTCCCTCGCCCCCCCTCTCCATCCCCCCATCTTACCTCCTTCCCTTCCCCACAGCACCTGTATATATGTATATATGTCTGTACATATTTGTTACTCTATTTTACTTGTACACATCTATTCTATTTATTTTATTTTGTTAGTATGTTTGGTTTTGTTCTCTGTCTCCCCCTTTTAGACTGTGAGCCCACTGTTGGGTAGGGACTGTCTCTGTATGTTGCCATCTTGAACTTCCCAAGCGCTTAGTACAGTGCTCTGCACACAGTAAGTGCTCAATAAGTACGATTGATTGATTAAGGGCTTAGAGGGCTCCAGATAAATGACTTTTCCAAATGAGTTTTGGCCTAAAGTCTCTAGAGAGAGAGATGGGAGTTTGAGAAGATGTTCTGAGAAGACTGGCAAGTCTCCTCCTTATGGAGGAGATGTGGTCCAGAAGGAGGAAAAGTTACCAGCCTTCCCAGAGGAGAGAGGACCCTGGAAAGCTGAGCAAATTAATTATTTAATTATGGTATTTGTTAAGTGCTTTGCTACGTACCAGGCACTGTACTAAGCGCTGGGATGGACACGAGCAAATAGGGATGGACATGGTCCCTGTCCCATGTGCGGCTCACAGTCTTGATCCCCATTTTACGGTAACTGAAGCACAGAGAAGTGAAGTGAGTTGCCCAAGGTCACACAACGGACAAGTGGCAGAGCTGGGATTAGAACCCATGACCTTCTGAATCCCAGGCCCGTGCTCTTCACTACGCCAGACTGCTTCTAAGCCGGCAGTGGCTCTCGGGGGTGAACTGGAGAAGCACTGGCCAACCATTCCAACCCCAAAAGACAAATACAGAGACACTGACCTCAAGTAGACACAGTCTGTGCCACAGATAGAAATTTGTTTGAAGAGGAGAGTCGGTAAAGCACAAAAGCAAACAGATGAATTCAGATAGCCTGTCTCTTGACATTGGCTGGTTTTCAAGTCAACTCTGGCTTGGTTGCTCATTAACTGACCTACATTTTTCCCTTCTTTTGACTAGAGACTGCTCCCACAGCCAAGCTAGCATTTTGTCTTTTTTTACGCCCACGAAGCATAATCGATTGACTTTTCTCAAAAGTTACAGTTTGCTTTTCTCAGTTTCGGCCATCGCACACTTAGGAAAGTACCTTAAATCAATTTGTAGAGAAGATATAGGGATATACACATATATAATGATGGTATTTGTTAAGTGCTTATGATGTGCTTACTACTAAGAGAAGCAGCTTGGCTCAGTGGAAAGAGCATGGGCTTGGGAGCCAGAGGTCACGGGTTCTAATTCTGACTCTGCTACTTGTCAGCTGTGTGACTTTGGGCAAATCAACTTCTCTGGGCTTCAGTTACCTCATCTGTAAAATGGGGATTAAGGCTGTGAGCCCCACATGGGACAACCTGATCACCTTGTATTCCCCCCCCCCCCCCCCCGCAGCGCTTAGGACAGTGTTTTGCAAATAGCAAGCGCTTAACAAATGCCATCATTATTATCATCATCATCATTATTATTATTATGTGCCAGGCACTGTACTAAGTGCTGGGGTGGATACAAGTAAATTGGGTTGGACAAAGTCCCTGTCCCACGTGAGGCTCACAGTCTCTATACTGATTTAAGGTGGTTGTGTGTGTGTATGTGTAATAATAATAATGGCATTTATTAAGCACTTACTATGTGCAAAGCACTGTTCTAAGCGCTGGGGTGTGTGTGTGTGTGTGTGTGTGTGTGTGTGTGTATTTATATGATTGGGCTCACAGCCAGCGTTTTCAAGGATTTGAAGCTTCTCTAATGCTTTCTTTATAACATGCTGTGAGCAGCATGGCCTAGTGGATAGGGCACAGGCCTGGGAGACAGAAGGACCTGAGTTCTGGTCCTGGTCTTTGCCACTTGTCTGCTGTGACCTTGGGTAAGTCACTTAACTTCTCTGGGTCTCAGTCAGTCATCTATACAATGGGGATTAAGACTGTGAGCCCCATTTGGGACATGGATTTGTCCAACCTAACTTGTATTTTTCCCTGGGCTTAGTACAGTGTTTGGGATACAGCACATGCTTAAGAAATATCATAAAAAAAATTTCTTTGACAAACAGAGCTGGTGTTTATCACAGGAGTTTTATTGTGTCTGCTCATACCGCAGAAAACTCTTGGCTCTTCTGGAAATGTAGATGTAAGTCCACTGTGGACAGAGAATGTGTCCTCCAACTCTGTTGTATTATTCTCTCCCAAGCACATAGTATAGTGCTCTGCACATAGTAAACATTCAGTAAATGCCATCGATGATGATTATCAACCTCATTCTTTGCCTAGGGAATATTTTCTCTTTCTCTATCCCTTGTCCCTTTTCCCCTCCGTTTCTTCCATGTTTCCTGACATGAACTTTCTTAATTCTTTATTTTTCATTCAATCAATACCATTTATTGAAGAGCTACTGTCAGCTTAGCACTGTACTAAGCACTTGGCACTGTCAGAGGGACCTCGGTTCTAATGCTGACTTCACCACTTGTCTGTTGTGTGACCTTGGGCAAATCACTTCACTTCTCTGGGCCTCAGAGAAGGGAAAATAGGGATTTTTGTAAAATAGGGATCAAAACTGTGAGCCCCATGTGGGACAGGGACTGTGTCCAGCAAGCAGCAGAGCCGGAAATAGATCCAAGGTCCTTCTGACTTCCAGGACCATGCTCTATCCACTAGGCCACACTACTTCTTGAGAAGGATAAGGAAGATAGTGTTGATGTCAACTGATGGAGCAATGGCTCTACTGCCTCCTCTCTGCCCTCCTCTGCCTCCACTAGCCCCTTCCCTAAATCTGCAGCTTTTTATTCAGGACCCAAGGAAACGAAATGACTAAAGGGCAGGATGAAGCATTTGGAAGAGGAGAAAAGTGTGAGAAAAGTCAAAGACTCGACAGACCTATGAGAGCTAACAAAGAACTGACTTAATAATAATACTAATAATGGTATCTGTTAAGCGCTTACTATGGGCCAGGCGTTGCTCTAAGCGCTGGAGTAGATAATAACAATAATTATTATTCTTATGGTATTTAAGAGCTTACTATATGCCAGGCACTGTACTAAGCACTGGGGTGGGTACAAGGAAATTGGACAGGATAATCAGGTTGGATACAGGTCCTGTCACACATAGGGCTCATATTCTTAACTTCCATTTTACAGTCGACGGCACTGAGGCACAGAGAAGTGAAGTGACTTGCCAAAGGTCAAACAGCGTACAAGTGGGGGAGCCAGGATTAGAACCCATGACCTATCCACTAGGCTACCCTGCTTCTCTTAAGACACAGGGTGGTGAACAGAATATCGTCTAGACTGTGAGCCCACTGCTGGGTAGGGACCATCTCTATATGTTGCCAACTTGTACTTCCCAAGCGCTTAGTACAGTGCTCTGCACACAGTAAGCGCTCAATAAATATGATTGAATGAATTTCCCAGAGAGATCATGTCCATCAGTTTGGTGACTATCCAAACACCCTGGTAGAATGATCATGACATGATAAACCATCAGTTTCACAGGGAGAGGAAATACCGTTTGCAAAAGGAGCAGCAATTTGTCACTGGTCATGATTTTCTTTCCATGAGGGCTGTTTGTGTGTTTGCAGGTGTCTAAAAGGCCAAACTAGCAACATTTGCCATTGCTAATTAGATGAGCCGGTAGAGAAAAGTTGATTGAGTCTTCCAGCTCACTCCTTTCAGGACTGTCTTTGCTCCGTTCTCCACCCGGCAACCCAAATGGAGCCTGCTGTTAGAAGCCCCTCATGAGCTAATGCCTGCAGCATTCATTTTCAGAACAGTTCCGCAGGCAACTCTGGCAACTCCAGGCTGGCGAGGCTCACTTCTAAACCTGGCACGCTGTTAAGATCTTTAATAAAGCTTAGGTTCAGTGAGTACCTAGACAAAAATAACCTGTTGGTGGGCAGGGAGTAGAAGGGAAGGAGAACTTTGTTACTGTAAGAAGAAAGCAAGCCTCACCGTGGTGAGCAGAAGTCAATAAACCTGTGGGCAGAGGGAGGCCAGCGAATATGAGGTATTTAGAGCTCAAAACGGCTTTTGACAAGGGTTCACACAGGGGAACGAATGTGCAATTTTGCCACAGACAGATATATCGACTCCAAGATAGAACATAGAGGATAAGGATAAATGACCAGTTTGGGGTGAGGGAGAATTGTAAATAATGGGGGTTCCCCAGGAACGCTGTTCATCAATCAATAAATCGTATTTGTTGAATGCTTACTGTGCACAGAGCACAGTAATAATAATAATTTTGGTATTTGAGTGCTATGTGCAAAGCACTGTTCTAAGTGCTGGGGGGATACAAAGTGATCAGGTTGTCCCATGCGGGGGCTCACAATCTTAATCCCCATTTTAGAGATGAGGTAACTGAGGCCCAGAGAAGTGAAGTGATTTGCCCAAAGTCACACAGCTGACAAGGAGCAGAGTCAGGACTTGAACCCATGACCTCTGACTCCCAAGCCCAGGCTTTTGCCACTGAGCCACGTAGTACTAAGTGCTTGGGAGAGTACAATACAACAAAGTTGGTAGACATTCCCTGCCCACCAATGATCTTACAATCTAGCGGGGAATACTTTTTTATAATGCACAGTTTTGCCACAATGTGATACCTGAAGTGTTCAAAAAGGGAATAATAATAATTGTGGAATTTGTTAAGTGCTTACTATGTGCCAGGCACTGTTCTAATCGCTGGGGTAATAATAATAATAATAATGGCAATTGTTAAGCGCTATGTGCAAAGCACTGTTCTAAGCACTGGGGGGATACAAGGTGATCAGGTTGTCCCATGTGGGGCTCACACAATCCCCATTTTACAGATGAGGTAACAGGCTCAGAGAAGTTAAGTGACTTACCCAAGGTCACACAGCAGACATGTGGCAGAGGCAGGATTAGAACCCATAACCTCTGACTCCCAAGCCTGGGCTCTTTCCACTGAGCCACCCTGCTTCTCAATACCGTGGGCAATACTGCATGGATGCCCCATGCTAGGAAGGAAAACAAAAATGATCAAAGGTTAAAAAAAAAGTAAGATACAAGATAATCGGGTTGGATACAGTCCCCATCCCACATAGGGCTCACAGTCTTAATTCCCACCTTACAGATGAGGGAACTGAGGCACAGAGAAGTGAAGTGGCTTGCCCAAGGTCACACAGCAGACAAAAGTCAGAGCAGGGATTAGAACCCAAATCCTTCTGATTCCCAGGCCCGTGCTCTATCCACCAGGCCAAGCTGCTTCTCAATACCATGGGCAATACTGCATGGATGCCCCATGCTAGGAAGGAAAACAAAAATGATCAAACGTTAAAAAAAAGTAAGATGAATAACCTGAGACATTTCTAAACGCTGTGGCAAAATTGAATATACTTCATTTATTAACAGGAGGAAATATAAAAATGCAACTACATGAGTTTTCTAGGTTTTTTAAAGTTAATGAAAATAAAACAGCAGGTTTTTTTTTTTTTTAAATGAGGTATTATCTTACAGTAAACCAAAACTGGAGAACTTTTAATAAAGGCAATGTACAATTTTGGGATTAAAAAATAAAATCATTATAATTTCCTCTTAATCACAATGGAAAACAAAAACTACCAAGACAACTGAGAGCTGAAATCATAAAATGTACTTTGGCTCGTCGGTGAACAGCTTTTGTGAATGTGTCAGAGGAGACACATTGTTACATGTGCCCAACAAGCCATCAAAATCATTTTCCATTTCTCTGCTCTATCACTAAACAAACACTCTATTTACAACATAAGGGAAACATCTCAATCTGACTTCTTACCCACGATTTGTGCTTATTAGTCTAAACTGACTTTACATGTCTCCAAATCTAATTCAAGCAATACAGCAGTGAAGTAGTTTTAGTTGCATATGAATTAAAAACAAACAAAAACAACTAAACCAGTCAGGAATTATTTTGAACTTTCAGGAGTTTTTTTTTTAAGACACTCATCACTACAGACAACTAGGAACCCCAGATAGTAAAAGCAGTCACTTCATACAGACAGAGCATTTCAGGATCACAGACGAATCGGTTGATTAGTTGTTTTTTTCTCCACCCGGGTTGAAGTCTGCTGGTTGGGTGCAAGAAGCGAAGCCACGAGAAAGCAGCGCAACTCGGAGAAATTTGGGAAAGATGAACTAAAATATGTTTTGCATGTGCATTATAAGCTGGCAATGCATGCTGGTATCATTTTACTGTTATTGCAAAAATATAACTTCTGAGTTTGCTGAAGCAAAGCTCATAGCTAGTCTTTGAGAAAAATATTTAGAAAGCTGATAAAGAGCTTCCCTTTTACAAAAAACTGCACGTCCCATAGTGACCTTACAAGCAGTTTCCCTCAGAAGCTACTTTGCTACTTTACAGTCAAACTAACAATCGTCTGAATTTATTGTTCAAAGAGCCGTGAGTCAAACAAACATTCAGGCCAAGAGGTTGACCACTAGGGTATTCTGCCACAAATGTTAATTCGTTTCTTCACTTTTGTCATAAAAATTGAATCTACGGTTCCACAGGATAGAGTTGCTGCTGTTACAGTAAGCAGGGTCTGTCAAACAAGAAGACGACAGGAATGTCAACCATTTCCTGTGGGCTTCTGCTAAGTCTCCTTTTGAACAATCAGATGCCTTGCGGGACAACTATGGTTTTAAAAACCCCTCTACTGGAGGATCCCAACGTGACTATTTTCTGGCCGATTGCAATCTATAGGCATGCGGACTAACACTAACGCTTACGAGTGTATTTCTCTGAATGCCGTCACTCTTACGGTGGCACATTCCCGGACAATCATTTCAGTTAATTTGTAAAAGCTGCACGCTCATCTAAAACCCTGAATCTATTTTGTAAAAATAAATCTCTAGCAATAAATGGCACTATCAAAATCCCATTTTCTCAAGGAATTATGTACACGCTTCTCTAACAGCCCATTTTATTCTCACGGAACGAAAGCGAGAATATCAAAAGAACTGTAAATTTAATTTACAGTTAAACTGTTGTTTACCTCAATAGGAAAATATGGCTATATGCTTTTTTTTTTTTTTAAATCAATGGCAGAGTAGTTCTTTGTTTCGCTGTTGACTATTCCCAATCTGCTACTATGCTTAACTCTGCCGGGAATGCTTTCAATTTGAACTTGGTTTCCCGGTGGAATGCAGGTGACAGAAACAAATGGCGATGAGCAGTCCAGAGCTCTAGAGATCCCAAACAAAGCCCCGTCCTTGTTATCGGCTTCTTCCATCAAGCAAAGTCTCTCCTGGGCCTTCGGAAAGCCGCGCCGTGCCTCGGCTTCAAAATGCATCGGTGGCGGAAACTGCGAAAGACCGGCAGGGCGTTGGGGACAAGAATATGGAAAGGTCAAAGGCACAATAAGAGGAAAGGGAATGCTACATAGAAACAGCGAACTCGAGGTTCTCCACGTTACTCTAGACCAAAACCTTCTGAGTTGGAAATGCCAATGATCAGCTTCTGTCTCAGTTCCTTTTTGTTCTTGTAAGGAGGCAGGCAGAGTTGGTTGAAGCAGGTGTGGGCCACAGGCAACCTGTTCAGAAACAAAGATGGAACTGAAAAATTCGACCCACACCGCAACCGCCTCCCAGTGACTCATGCTGCCGTTCAGACCCCAGAACTCATAAACTTCAAGCACCTGCTTTTCACCGTCTTTCAAAGACAGTCCTTAAGGGCCCAGAGCTCTAAGACCACTACCCTACCTGATCATGAAGTTTAAGGTCCAGATCTGTATAATCTGAGTCCAAACAGCCCCTCTCCCCTCATATTTCTAGACTGTGAGCCCCCGTTGTTGGGTACGGATTGCCTCTGTTGCCGAACTGTACTTTCCAAGTGCTTAGTACAGTGCTCTGTATGCAGAGCATTGTACTAAGCACTCAACAAATACGACTGAATGAATGAATGAATGAATGAATCAATCAATCAATCGCATTTATTGAGCGCTTACTGTGTGCAGAGCACTGTACTAACCGCTTGGAAAGTACTAGTTAGCAACATATAGAGACAGTCCCTACCCAACAGTGGGCTCACAATCTAAAAGGGGGAGACAGAGAACAAAACCAAACATACTAACAAAATAAAATAAATAGAATAGATATGTACAAGTAAAATAGAGTAATAAATATGTACAAACATATATACATATATACAGGTGCTGTGGGGAAGGGAAGGAGGTAAGATGGGGGGATGTAAAGGGGGACGAGGGGGAGAGGAAGGAAGGGGCTCAGTCTGGGAAGGCCTCCTGGAGGAGGTGAGCTCTCAGTAGGGCCTTGAAGGGAGGAAGAGAGCTAGCTTGGCGGATGGGCAGAGGGAGGGCATTCCAGGCCCGGGGGATGACGTGGGCCGGGGGTCGATGGCGGGACAGGCGAGAACGAGGTACGGTGAGGAGATTAGCGGCAGAGGAGCGGAGGGTGCGGGCTGGGCTGGAGAAGGAGAGAAGGGAGGTGAGGTAGAAGGGGGCGAGGTGATGGACAGCCTTGAAGCCCAGGGTGAGGAGTTTCTGCCTGATGCGCAGATTGATTGGGAGCCACTGGAGATTTTTGAGGAGGGGAGTAACATGCCCAGAGCGTTTCTGGACAAAGACAATCAGGGCAGCAGCATGAAGTATGGATTGAAGTGGGGAGAGACACGAGGATGGGAGATCAGAGAGAAGGCTGATGCAGTAGTCCAGATGGGATAGGATGAGAGCTTGAACGAGCAGGGTAGTGGTATGGATGGAGAGGAAAGGGCAGATCTTGGCAATGTTGCGGAGCTGAGACCGGCAGGTTTTGGTGACGGCTTGGATGTGAGGGGTGAATGAGAGAGCAGAGTTGAGGATGACACCAAGGTTGCGGGAATGAATGAATGAATATTTCAGTCCTGGGAACCAGAAAGCTTTCAAGTTTACTCTCCCCCCCTAGGTTGGGTTCAGAATTAATCCAACTTGGAAATTTCATTCATTCATTCTTTCATTCAATTATATTCATTGAGCATTTACTGTTCAGCAAAGCACTGTACTAAGCGTTTGGGAGAGTAGAAGCAGTGTGGCTCAGTGGAAAGTGCCCAGGCTTTGGAGTCAGAGGCCATGGGTTCATATCCCAGCTCTGCCAATTGCCAGCTGTGTGACTCTGGGCAAGTCACTTAACTTCTCTGTGCCTCAGTTACCTCATCTGTAAAATGGGGATTAAGACTGCGAGCCCCCCGTGGGACAACCTGATCACCTTGTAACCTGCCCAGTGCTTAGAACAGTGCTTTGCACATAGTAAGTGCTTAATAAATATAATTATTATTATCATTACTATAATAAGACACGTTCCTGCCCACAATGAGCTGATTTCCTTGAAAGGAAGTAGGGGTCTGCTCCTGTTGACGCTAAGCTCCGGAGGGTCTGCGTTACCTCCAGTCCCAAAGATTCCCAGGTGAATTGAGAAGAATGGAACAAAAAAAAGTTTCCTAGATTTCATAACAATAAAAATCATAATTAAGTGCTTACTGTGTGCTAAATGGTGGAGTTGATGCAAGATCATTATATAGGACACTGACCCTCTTTCACCCGGGGCTCACAATCTACCTCATCCCCATTTTACAGATGAGAAAAATGAGGCCCAGAGATGTCGAGTGGCTTGCCCAGTGTCACACAGGCAGAACTGAGACTAGAATCCAGGTCTCTTGACTCCCAGTTCCATACTCTTTTCACGAGATTCCACTGCCTCCCCTAAACTGATACTGTTATTGTTGAAAACAGTAGTTTACAGGTGCTATACCAGAACATACGACAAATGATCTAAAGTAGAATAGTAATAATAATTGTGGTATTAATTAAGTGTGTTCTATGTGCCGAGCGCTGTTCTAAGTGCTGGGGTGGATACAAGATAAATCAAGTCCCACCGGGGGCTCACTACGTAGGAGGGAGAAGAGGTATTACATACCTATTTTGAAAATGATGGAACTATGGCACAGAGAAGTTAAGTGACTTGCCCAAACTCACACAGCAGACAAGTGGCAGAGCTGAGATTAGAACCCAGGTCCTCTGAATCCCAGGCCTGTGCTCCTTCCACTATGCCACCATGCTTCTCTAGTAGACGAACAACACTGAAATAGTTCAAAACTCCATTGCTTAATGCTAAATTACTGGCAGATCAATTGGCAATAAAAAAAAAATGGATGACCAGCAGAAAGTTGCTGGAGCCTGATCTTTCCTAAATTGCTGCTTGCTGCGCCTCCCTTCCTCTTGCCGAGGCTGGGGTTCAGCTGGCTTCCTTTCAGTGCAAAACCACCAGAAAATTGCAGGAGGATGTCGGGGATGGGGGAGGGAGTGGTGGAGAAGGAGAGGGAGAGGGAGGGAAGGAGAGAGGAAAAGAGGGAGGGAGGAAAAAAGAAAGAGGGGAGAGAGAGAGATGACAGGGATGAAAATGCAGAAGCAGCAGAAGAGAAAAAGTGGCAAGAAAAGCAGAAAACTAGCAGCACTGAGAGGAATGGGAGTAGTAGAAGAGCAGAGAAGGCCACAGACAAAGACAGAGTGAGAAGAGAGAACACTACAATAAGGGGAAAGAGTGCTGCAGACATTATTGCAAAAGAAGAGGAAACCAGGATGGAAAGTGCAGGGACCTGAGGCTGCAGCTATATATTTTTTAATGGCATTTGCTGTGGTAGATACAGATAATAATAATAATAATAATAATGGTATGTGTTAAGTGCTTACTATGTACCAAGCATTGTTTTAAATGTTGGGGGGTGGAGGGGAAATACAAGGTAATCAGGCTGTCCCATGTGGGGCTCACAGTTTTAATTCCCATTTTACAGAGGAGGTAACTGGGGCACAGAGAAGTTAAGTGACTTGCCCGAAGTCACACAGCTGACAAGTGGGGGAGCCAGGATTAGAACCCTCAAGCCCGTGCTCTTTCCACTGAGCCGCACTGCTTCTCTAATGGCATTTGTTAAGCGCTTACTATGTGAAAAGCACTGTTCTAAGCTCTGGGGGGGATATCAGGTGATCAGGTTGTCCCACATGGGGCTCACAGTCTTAATCCCCATTTTCCAGATGAGGTAACTGAGGCTCAGAGAAGTTAAGTGACTTGTCCAAGGTCATACAACAGACAAGTGGCAGAACTAAGATTAGAGAAGCAGCGTGGCTCAGTGGAAAGAGCCCGGGCTTTGGAGTCAGAGGTCATGGGTTCGAATCCCAGCTCCGCCAACTGTCAGCTGTGTGACTTTGGGCAAGTCACTTCTCTGTGCCTCAGTTACATCATCTGTAAAATGGGGATTAAAACTGTGAGCCCCACGTGGGACAACCTGATCACCTTGTAACCTCCCCAGCACTTAGAACAGTGCTTTGCACATAGTAAGCACTTAATAAATGCCATTATTATTATTATTAGAGACCAGGTCCTCTGGCTCCCAGGCACGTGCTCTTTCTACTAGGCCAAGCTGCTTCCTGGGGGAAATAATTACCTGGGGAAATAATTCAGTTCAAACTATTTGTAACATAGTCACTAATACCAAGATTGTCCATGGGTGAATTTTGATCTTTGAGTTGCATTATTATGGGAAATAATTCAATTCAAACTATTTGTAAAGTAATCACTAGCGTTGAGATTGTCTATGAGAGAATTTTCATCAATGGGTGCTGATGAAGATTTGGGGCAGTCTGTGATCAATCAATCAGTCAATCACTGGTATCTATTGAGTGCTTACTGTGTGTGGAGCACTGTACTAAGCGCTTGGGAGAGTACAATAGAACAGAGCTGGTAGACATGTTCCCTGTCCACGTGATGGGAACGTTAGTCCTAAAAACACACATTTGCGCTACTGTCACCACCACTTTCAGATTCCACTGTAACAATGGTCAAAATGATGCAACCAGATCAATTGGGCAAGCCAGGCAAAAATTCTCAAACTCTCACAACAGTAACCATGCATTTCAGGAAAAGAGGAAGCTTAGAGGGCTAAAAAACATGATCTCTATAGGAAATAGACCATTTTCTTTCAAAATGGCACTTCTCCAAAATAAAAATCAGGAGACAAATGAAAAAAAATTACCAGTTGGTGGATGTTTCATTCTTTGAAATCTTGAAGTTCAAATCAGCCATCCCTCCCACGGGGACTCTGTCACTTCCTGTAGTAAAATGCAGTAATTTCTTTTGAAGATCAAGAGAAAACTCAAGTACAACATCCCAAAAATATCTAAAAGAAACAAAGAAAAATCTGTTCAGTATCGTGGCCAAATTAACTTAAAGTCATATACAGTCTAGAAGAAAATCAGATTTAAGGAAAATGACTATTCACACCTTTAAAAACAGAGGGAAGGCTACCTTAAAAGATGGAGAAAATTGAATTTTTCTGTGCTGTTCTATATGAATCACATTTGTTTTTAACTAAGATTCTGTATGTAAGTGCCTATGCCCAAGTGAGGCCTAGAACTATCTAATGAACGGGAGGTCTTCTGTTGGAAATCAACGATGAACCTCGGTCGCGAGACGTCGGGACCAAGAACCAGTGTGAAGGAACTGATTTGAGAGCAGGTCATTGGCACGGTGCCACTCCCGTTCTCTCGTCTCTGTCAGGCATAAGTTCCTGGAGTGCCGTGATCAAACAATCAATCGCACTTATTGAGCACTATGTGCAGAGCACCGTACTAAGCGCTGGGGAGAGCACCACAGAATTAGCAGATGGGTTCCCTGCCCATATCGAGCTTACAGTCTAGAGGGGGAGACAGACATTAATATAAATAATAGTACTCAACTTGACAACATCGATTCTACACGATAATTAAATGAGACATTAACAATCATGAGATAAACTCTATTTTACTGCATATTTTACAAGCAATCTCCTGGTGAAGTCACAAATGATATTTTTCCAATATGGATTGATGGAGACTCCCGGCTGAATTACAACTGGGCTTCCCGATGAGATTTCCAGCCCCATAAGGGCCCAAAGGTACCGATTATTGGGGTGAGGGTTTGTGCAAAGCCACTTGCACTCATTCATTCAACTGTATTTACTGAGTGCTTACTGTGTGCAGAACATTGTTCTAAGCTCTTGGGAGAGTACAACATAACAATAAACAGCCACATTCCCTGCTCACAACGAGCGTACTCTCCCTCAACCCTGCCAGCTGAAATATTCCTTGTGGAACAAGCATACTCAAATGAAGATGCTCTTTAATACTGATTTGAAAGGATTTACCACAGTGCTAAATCACATCTAAATCACGATTTTAGGTCGACCTGGGTGATTACTTTGAAGTTGTTACTCTGAGCTACAATTTCTTTTTACAGCAGCAGGCAGGTAGGTAACCTGAGAGTGGTGTAGCCTTGCTGCCCCTTCCCCTAATTCTTAACTAAATCAAGTCTACGTCTGCCTCTGGCAAAGAAATGTTCGCCCCGCGAACGGCTGGCACTGGGTACTGGCTTGGGTTTAAGGGTTTTTTTGGTGTTTTTTTTTTTAAATGGTATTTGTTAAGCACTTACTATGTGCCAGGCACTGTAGTGAGCGCTGGAGCCGATACAAGCTACACAGGTTGGATACTGTCCATGCCCCACATGAGGCTCCAGTCTTAATCCCCATTTTACCAGTGAGGTAACTGGGGCCCAGAGAAGTATAGTGAGAGAAATGAAGTGAGAGAAGTGAAGTGACTCACCAAAGGTCACACAGCAGACGAGTGGTGGAGCCGGATTAGAACCCAATTCCACCTGAGTCCCCGGTCCAAGCTCTATCTACTAGCCCCTCCTGGTTCTCTAAGGTATGGGACCGGGATATGTGCTGACAGATCGAGATCTTCCCTGACAGGGAGTTCTGAAGCTTTGTAACACCAAATCCATAAGGCCTCCAGAGGGAATCCAAACTGAACCAAATTATGACAGCCCAACAGTACTTTTGACATCTTTGGAAACACACATACACACGTACACACACCCACACCCAGACGCCCACATACACGCTTTACCGTATAGTCAGGTCAGTTTTCACATAGCCTTCGTACTGAGTATTTCTCTGGAGAGCATGCATATCCAGCTGAGGACTCCCACAGACTAGAATTTCCACTTCTTCCGGACGAAGCAGCTGCCAAAAACCAGACTCAGAATTATAATAAAGAATCATCAGGGAATAATTTAAAAACCCCAACTAAAAATATTTCCAGCAGATTATAGCACCGAAAAAAAAAAGCCTAAGCCTCAACCCGTTATTTTGGATTTTTGAAAATTCATCTCCATTTCACTGTGCCATTTCACTAGGCACCGGTCTAGTTAGAGACCCTATCAAATGATGACTTTGGTGGCAATGATGTTAGGGAAGGGGGACCTCCAACAGAGGCGGCTAGAGAAAGAATTATAATAATAGCAATAATAATTGTGGCATTCGTTAAGCGCTTACAGTGAGCCAGGCACTGGAGTGGATATTCATTCATTCATTCATTCATTCAATTGCATTTATTGAGCGCTTACTGTGTGCAGAGCACTGTACTAAGTGCTTGGAAAGTACAAGTTAGCAACATATAGAGATGGTCCCTACCCAACAGCGGGCTCACAGTCTAGAAGGGGGACAGAGACAACAAAACAAAACATATTAACAAAATAAATAGAATATGTAAATATGTACAAGCCAAATAGAGTAATAAATCTGTACAAACATACATACAGGTGCTGTGGGGAGGGGAAGGAGGTAGGGCAGGGGGGATGGGAAGAGGAAGAAGAAGGAGGGGGCTCAGTCTGGGTAGGCCTCCTGGAGGAGGTGAGCTCTCAGTAGGGCTTTGAAGGGAAGAAGAGAGCTAGCTTGGCGGATGTGCGGAGGGAGGGCATTCCAGGACAGGGGGAGGACGTGGGCCAGGGGTCGACGGCAGGACAGGAGAGAACGAGGCACAGTGAGGAGGTGAGCGGCAGAGGAGCGGAGGGTGCGGGCTAGGCTTTAGAAGGAAAAAAGGGAGGTGAGGTAGGAGGGGGCGAGGTGAGGGACTGCCTTGAAGCCAAGAGTGAGGAGTTTTTGCCTGATGCATAGGTTGACTGGTAGCCACTGGAGATTTCTGAGGAGGGGAGTAACATGCCCAGAGCATTTCTGCACAAAGGTGATCCGGGCAGCAGCATGAAGTACCGATCGAAGTGGGGAGAGAAAGGAGGATGGGAGATCAGAGAGGAGGCTGATGCAGTAATCCAATCGGGATAGGATGAGAGATTGAACCAGCAGGGTAGCAGTTTGGATGGAGAGGAAAGGGCAGATCTTGGCGATGTTGCGGAGGTGAGACCGGCAGGTTTTGGTGACAGATTGGATGTGGGGGTGAACGAGAGAGCAGAGTCGAGGATGACACCAAGGTTGAAGGGCCTGTGAGACGGGAAGGATGGTAGTGCCATCAACAGTGATGGGAAAGTCAGGGAGAGGGCAGGATTTGGGAGGGAAGATAAGGAGTTCAGTCTTGGACATATTGAGTTTTAGGTGGCGGGCAGACATCCAGATGGAGATGTGTTGAAGGCAGGAGGAGACACGAGCCTGAAGGGAGGGAGAGAGAGCAGGAGAGAGGATACAGGAGAAGCGGCATGGCTCAGTGGAAAGAGCCTGGGCTTTGGAGTCAGAGGTCATGGATTCAAATCCGGCTCCGTCAATGGTCAGCTGTGTGACTTTGGGCAAGTCGCTTCACTTCTCTGTGCCTCAGTGACCTCATCTGTAAAATGGGGATGAGCACCTCATGGGACAACCTGATCATCTTGTAACCTCCCCAGCGCTTAGAACAGTGCTTTGCACATAGTAAGCGCTTAATAAATGCCATCATTATTATTATTACAAGCAAGTCCGGTTGGACACAGTCCCTGTCCCATGTGGGGCTCACGGTCTCAATCTCCATTTTCCATATTAGGTGGATGAGGCCCAGAGAAGTGAAGTGATTTACCCAAAGTCACACAGCAGACTAGTGGCAGAACCAGAATTAGAGCCCATGACCCCAGGCCAGTATTGGGGTCTCCCCCAATATGCCAAGCTGCTTCCACCAGGCCATGATAGGGCAGGGGGGGCTTGTTTCTTGATGGGTCGAACTCTCCTGCCATATTTCTGATACTTTGCTGAGAGGTTAAAGCTCACTCCTGAAGCTGCTTATCCATTTGAGGCATCACTGTTCCATTTTGGGGGTTAGAAAGAGCTGCCTTTTGATTCCAAACTTGATTCCATGATAGTAAGAGGTGAGCCACTAGAATTCACAACCCACAATTCAATCAATCAATCAATCAATCGTATTTATTGAGCGCTTACTATGTGCAGAGCACTGTACTAAGCGCTTGGGAAGTACAAATTGGCAACACATAGAGACAGTCCCTACCCAACAGTGGGCTCACAGTCTAAAAGGGGGAGACAGAGAACAGAACCAAACATACCAACAAAATTAAATAAATAGGATAGAAATGTACAAGTATAATAAATAAATAAATAAATAGAGTAATAAATATGTACAACCATATATACACATATACAGGTGCTGTGGGGAAGGGAAGGGGGTAAGATGGGGGGATGGAGAGGGGGACGAGGGGGAGAGGAAGGAAGGGGCACAATTCCATCCCAACCACCCTAGGGCACACAAAAAGGGTGTCTTTTGATCGACCAATCAATTGTATTTATTAAGCGTTTATGACTCAGTGGAAAGAGTCCGGACTTGGGAGTCAAAAGAGCCCAGGCTTGAGAGTCAGAGGTCAACAACAACAGCAACAATGATGGCATTTATTAAGCGCTTACTATGTGCAAAGCACTGTTCTAAGCGCTGGGGAGGTTACAAGGTGATCAGGTTGTCCCATGGAGGGCTCACAGTCTTAATCCTCATTTTACAGATGAGGTAACTGAGGCACAGAGAAGTTAAGTGACTTGCCCAAAATCACACAGCTGACAACTGGAGGGGCCGGAATTTGAACCCATGACCTCCGACTTCCAAAGTCCGTGCTCTTTCCACTGAGCCCACTGTGAGCTCTTTAGCTTTTTAGACTGTGAGCCCACTGTTGGGTAGGGACTGTCTCTGTATGTTGCCAACTTGTACTTCCCAAGCGCTTAGTACAGCGCTCTGCACACAGTAAGCGCTCAATAAATACGATTGACTGATTGATTGATTGAGCCATGCTGCTTCTCTTGGGTCACGGGTTCTAATCCCGGCTCCGCCACTAGTCAGCTGTGTGACCTTGGGCATGTCACAACTTCTCTGTGCCTCAGTTGCCTCATCTGTAAAATGAGGATTAAGACTGTGAGCCCCAAGCGGGACGACCTAATTACCTTGTATCTTCCCAACTGCTTAGAACAGTGCTTGGCACATAATAAGCGCTTAACAAATGCCATTATTATTATTATTACTATGGGTGGAGCATTGTACTAAGTGCTTGGGAGAGTACAATATAACCGAGTTGATGGCCATGCTCTCTGGCCACAATGAGCTTACAGTCTTGGTGGGGAGAGATGGGTTGTTGCAGGCTGATTGTGGCTGCTACTTGTAGCTCCTAAGCTATTTTTGGTAATGCCTCTTGTTATCATGTGTTTTGACCTTGGTGATCTTGACTTTGTTCCAGGGCCTCATTGCTGGTGATCCTGCCTTATCATTTAATGTTGAATATGGCTCCAAGTTCAGCTGATGAAACTGCTTGAAATGCACAATCTTTCTTCTGTGGTAAATTCAGATTTCACAGCCATAGTATACCCTTTGATCGGTACTCAAATACAATATACAACTTGGAATATTGTACTTTGATCTGCACTGTATCCTCCATCACCTTGCTCCTTCCTAGTCATTCATTCATTCAATCAATCATATTTATTGAGTGCTTACTGTGTGCAGGGCACTGTACTAACTGCTTGGGAAGTACAAGTCGGCAACATATAGAGACGGTCCCTACCCAACAATGGGCTCACAGTCTAGAAGGGGGAGAGAGGCAACAAAACAAAACGGGTAGACAGATGTCAAAATTGTCAGAACAAATAGAATTAAAGCTAGATGCACATCATTAACAAAATAAATAGAATAGTAAATATGTACAAGTAAAATAAATAGAGCAATAAATTCGTACAAATATATACAAGTGCTGTGGGGAGGGGAAGGAGGTAGGGTGGGGGGGATGGGGAGGAGGAGAGGAAAAAGGGGGCTCAGTCTGGGAAGGACTCCTGGAGGAGGTGAGCTCTCCTACCTCACTTCTCTACTTCTACAACCCAGCCCACACACTTTGCTCCTCTGGTGCTGACCTTCTCACTGTGCCTCTGTCTCCCCTGTCTTGCCGCTAACCCTTGGCCCACATCCTACCTCTGGCCTGGAACGCCCTCATCCTCCTCAAATCCACTAGACAATGACCCTCGCCCGCCTTCAAAACCTTACTGATGGCACATCTCCTCTAAGAAGCCTTCCCAAGTTCCATTTTTCCTCATCTCCCAATCCCTTCTGCGTCATCCTGACTTGCTCCCTTTCCCTGCCCCACAGCACTTATGTATATATCTGCAATTTTGTTTGTCTGTTTATATTGTCTGTTTCCTGTCCTATAGACTGTGACTCATTGGGGGCAGGGATTTCTCTCTTTATTGCTAATTCTGTTGCATTGTACTCTCCCAAGCATATGCTCTGCACACAGTAAGCACTCAACAAATATGATTAATTGATTACTCTTTGAGCGGTTGATGATCACCCCATCCTCACCCCGACAGCACTTACATACACATCCCAGCCTGCATACTTTGCTCCTCTAATGCCAAACTTCTCACCATTCCTTGAACTCTACTATCTCACCACCGACCTCTTGTCCACATCCTGCCTCTGGCCTGGAATGCCCTCCCTCCTCAAATCCGATAGACAATTAATCTCCTTCCTTCAAAGCCTTATTAAAGGCACATCTCCTCCAAGAGGCCTGCCCTAAGCCCGTCACCCCCACCTTCATCTTCTCCTACTCCTTTCTGCATCACGCTGACTTGCTCCCTTTATTCATCCCTCCTCCCAGCCCCACAGCACTTATGTACATAGCTGTAATTTACTTTTTTATATTAATGTCTGTCTCCCCCTCTAGACTGTAAGCCCATGTGAGCAGGAAATAATAATAATGATGATGGCATTTATTAAGCGCTTACTATGTGCAAAGCACTGTTCTAAGCGCTGGGGAGGTTACAAGGTGATCAGATTGTCCCACGGGGGGGGGGGGGGGGTGTCACAGTCTTAATCCCCATTTTACAGATGAGGTAACTGAGGCCCAAAGAAGTTAAGTGACTTACCCAAAGTCACATAGCTGACAATTGGTGGAGCCAGAATTTGAACCCATGACCTCTGACTCCAAAGCCCGTGCTCTTTCCACTGAGCCTCGCTGCTTCTCTGTTTATTGTCATACTGTACTCTTCCAACACTTAGCAGAGTGGCTCAATAAGGGCTCAATAAATACAATTGAATGAATGAATGAACTATTTATTAATAGTAATGTCTGTCTCCCCATGAAGGCTTTAAGCTTCTTGTAGGTTGCACTGTACTTCCCAAGAGCTTAGTGCTCTGTACAGAGTGTGTGCTCAATAAATACAAATGGTTGACTGACTGATTGATATAGAAGACCAGATTGCAATCGGATCTCTAGCATATTGGCTCAATGGCACCACGATGACGCGCCTCACAAAGGCCATACTGGGCTTCTTGATTCTGTTTTCTACCTCTTTGTTTATCCTTGTGTCACTGGCTAAAAGTGTGGCATTTATTTAATCAATCGGTGGCATTTACTGAGCGCTTACTATGTGCAGAGCACTGTACTAAGCACTTGGGAGAGTACAATATGACAGAATTAGCAGAAACGTTCCCTGCCTATAGCGAGCTTTCAGTCTAACGGGACAGCCAAATTCAGCAACTGCATTCAACTTTGTATGTCCACTGAAAATCTTTGGTCTTTGTTGCTAAACTGTACTTTCCAAGCGTTTAGTACAGTGCTCCGCACACAGTAAGCACTCAATAAATAAGACCGACTGAATGAATGATTGAAGTCAGTCTTTCTTCAGACTTCTGTTATTCCATTGGGTTTTACAGATGGTGCCACACAATTCCTAATCACTGAATGCCTTCAATCGATCAATTGTATTTGTTCAGCACTTACTGTGTCCAGATGGCTGTATTCTCTCCCTCTAGACCGAAAGCATGCTATGGGCAGCAAATGTGTCCACCAACTCTTCTATTGTACTCTCCCAAGCATCTAGTACAGTCCAGTGAACATATCTGTAATTTTATTTATTCATACTAATGTATTTCTCCCCCTGTAGATGGTAAGCTTGTTGTGGGCAGGGAATGTGTCTGTTATAGTGTATTCTCCAAAGTACAGTGCTCTGCACAAAGCCAGTGCTCAACAAATACAACTGACTGACTGTTCTGCCCCACACAGTTACTGATAATATTGGATGATGATGATGAATTGTGCCTTGGGACAGGACAATACAAGAGAGATAATAATAATAACAATGATGGCATTTGTTAAGCGCTTACTATGTGCAAAGCACTGTTCTAAGCGCTGGGGAGCATACAAGGTGATCAGGTTGTCCCACGGGGGGGCTCACAGTCTTAATCCCCATTTTACAGATGAGGGAACTGAGGCACGGAGAAGTAATGTGACTTGCCCAAAGTCACACAACTGATAATTAGTGGAGCTGGGAGTTGAACCCATGACCTCTGATTCCCAAGCCTGGGCTCTTTCCATTGAGCCACGAGAGATCAATCAATCAATCAATCGTATTTATTGAGCGCTTACTGTGTGCAGAGCACTGTACTAAGCGCTTGGGAAGTACAAGTTGGCAACATATAGAGACAGTCCCTACCCAACAGTGGGCTCACAGTGGGCATGTTCCCTGCTCACAAGAAGCTTACAGTCTGGAGCCTCTGGGTTTCTTGTGTGCTTGCTTTCAGAGCATGGCCAACGGTGGGTAGTGGCTCCTGGATGATTGTCTCCAGGCTTTTTTTTAAAAAAATGGTATTTGTTAAGCACTTACTATTGTCAGGCACAGTAAAGCACAATAGTTGGGTTGGTCACAGTCCCTGTCCCACATGGAGCTCACCCTCTTAACCTCCATTTTACAGATGAGGTAACTAAGGCACAGAGAAGCAGAGTGAGCTTGTCCTCTAGACTGTAAGCTCGTTGTGGGCAGGGAATGTGTCTGCTATATTGTTATACTGCACTCTCCCAAGCACTCAGTACAGTACTCTGCACACAGCAAGCGCTCAATAAATACGATTGACTGACTTACTTGCCCGAGATCATGGAGCAGACAAATGGCAGGGTCAGGATGAGAACCCAGATTCTCTGATCATCATCAATCGTATTTATTGAGCGCTTACTATGTGCAGAGCACTGTACTAAGCGCTTGGGAAGTACAAATTGGCAACATATAGAGACAGTCCCTACCCAACAGTGGGCTCACAGACTAAAAGGGGGAGACAGAGAACAAAACCAAACATACTAACAAAATAAAATAAATAGAATAGATATGTACAAGTAAAATAAATAAATAAATAAATAGAGTAATAAATATGTACAAACATATATACATATATACAGGTGCTGTGGGGAAGGGAAGGAGGTAAGATGGGGGGGATGGAGAGGGGGACGAGGGGGAGAGGAAAGAAGGGGCTCAGTCTGGGAAGGCCTCCTGGAGGAGGTGAGCTCTCAGTAGGGCCTTGAAGGGAGGAAGAGAGCTAGCTTGGCGGATGGGCAGAGGGAGGGCATTCCAGGCCCGGGGGATGACGTTCTCTGACTTCCAAGACTGTGCTCTTTCTACTAAGCCGCATTGGTGCCAATGACTCTCGTAGCCTGTTCAAATGGAAAAGTTTCTTACCCCAGCTAGGAGCCTATTCTAATAGCGACTTCCAGATTCCCGATGGTGTAAGTAGGGGAGCAGAGAGTAAGTGGAACAAGATGTTGACAGAGAAAATACCATTTAACTATCAGTGGCCTGGGCTGCTCAGAGGGGACCCTCCCCGCTGCCATCAGCTAAATTACCCGTTCTTCCCAAGACTGTGCAGTGAATGTCAAGGTGTCAGGGATGCTGCTATGGGAATTGCTTCTATCATCATTACTATTATTAAGTGCCGTCGAGTTGTTTCCAATTCATAGAGACTCCACGGATATACTTTCTCCAGAACGTCCCGTCCTCTACCATTATCTGTAATTTCTAACAATTCTTTCATTATCGTTGTTATGGTCTCTATCCATCTAGCTGCTGGTCTGCCTCTTCCAAGTTTTCCCTGGGCTTTTCCTAGCATTAGTATCTTCTCCAGAGAATTAATCCTCCTGACTATGTGTCCAAAATATGCTAATCTAAGTCGAGTCATTTGGCCTTCCGAAGACCACTTTGGTTTAATTTGCTCTAAAATGTATTTGTTTGTCTTTCAGGCAGTTCATGGTATTCATTCATTCATTCAATCATATTTATTGAGCACTTACTGTGTGCAGAGCACTGTAATAATAATAATGATGGCATTTGTTAAGCGCTTACTATGTGCAAAGCACTGTTCTAAGCGCTGTGGGGGATACAAGGTGATCAGTTTGCCCCACGTGGGGCTCACAGTGTTCATCCCCATTTTACAGACGAGGTAACTGAGGCTCCAAGAAGTTAAGTGACTTTCCCAAGGTCACACAGCAGACATGTTGTAACATGACCTCTGACTCCAAAGCCCAGGCTCTTTCCACTGAGCCACGCTGCTTCTCTACTAAGCCTGTACTAAGTGCTGCCTTCTCCAACACCACATTTCAAAAGAATCGATTTTCTTTCTATCCTGTTTTTTCCCTGGCTGTGTATAGAAATGATTATCTTATGGTGACCTTAAAACTTGCGAGGAAATGGACACAGAATTCAAGAATTAAAGAAGTGAAGTGACTTGCCCAAGGTCACACAGCAGACCAGCGGCAGAGGCAGGATTAGAGACCATGACCTTTTGACTCCCAGGGCCGTGCTCTGTCCACTACGCCATGCTCTAGCTCACACAGGGCTCACAATCTTACTTTTGTACAGCTGAGGTGAGTGAGGCCCAGAGAAATTAAGTGGCTTGCCCAAGGTCAGACAGGAGCCAAGTGGCAGGGCCAGGATTAGAACCCAGGTCCTCTGCCTCCAAAGCCCATGACCTATCCACTGGGCCACGCTCCTTCTCTGCAAGGATTTTAGAGGTCTCCTTTATCAGTAAAATTGCATAGTGACCCTTCCTCACCCCCTCACCGCAAAGGATAAGGTAATTCCTTCCCCATTCTAACCAACAGAAAACCTTCTTTCCCTAAAATCTCAATGACTCGAGAATTGTCTTCTGTAGATACATGCCCACTGACTCTTGCTCATTGCCCTACCTCTCTGGTAACATGCTTTGGTCTTATACTTACCATTAGTGCATTTGAAGCACACACACTATGAAATCCATAATAAAATGCTGCAAACTGTTTATAGATGGATTTGTTGAGAAGAAAGTCAATATAAAGCTGCACGTATTCTAGAAAGAAATGTAACAAAACAATTTAACTTCATTAAAGTATATGAAAATATGTAAAGCAACCTCTAAACTCATATGTGCTAATAAAATGCTTGGCCCATTATGTTTCTTTTAAAAACATCAATATTTACACTTTTCAAATAAAATTCTGCCGTAAATCTTCATTTTCCTATTTAACGAATAAAACTGAACTCCAGGTGCTGAGTTTGAATTTTCAATCTCACTTACCTTTCCTATTCTGGTTGGTAACTGGAATTTTATCACCCCCTGGTTTTAGACTGTACGATTTAATCACGCCAAATTCTTCTTGGAAAACCTGACGAGAGATCCAGGACAATATATTTTCTTGTTTGGCTCATCAAGTGGCTACTGTTCAACACCATTAACGGTTCAGTGGCAGTGAAGTAAAATTAGCTCTGTGGTTTCATGCTTAACCCTAAATGCAAACTTTCATGAAAGAACAACATTTCTTGTTGGGCGAACTACAAAATGCAGTGTTAAATGCATTTGGAACTAAGTGGGTAGGTCGTCTGTCTTTGAACTGGCAGGTCTTACTGAGAACACAAAGGCTGTTGCTCTGGACACAAATTCACTCTCAGAATAGTCATCTGTGGACACTCTCATTGCTTGGATTCGTCATGATAGAGTGTGCCTGCAAATTTTGGTCCAGGGTTGTAATGCGTTCAAGTTTTCTAAAAGACAGGCTTTATGTGCCGGTGCCTGCTTATCTCTGCAAATAATTCCTCAAATTTACAGGCCAGAAAAATATTTCACAGCCTACATAGCTGTTGTTTACAATAATAATAATAATAATTGTGGTATTTATTAAGAGCGTACTCTGTGCCAGAAACTGTACTAAGCGCTGAAGTGGATACAAGCAAATCGGGTGGGATGCAGTTCCTGTCCCTCACGGGGCTCACAGTCCTAATCCCCATTTTACAGATGAGGTAACTGAGGCACAGAGTAGTTAAATGACTTGCCCAAGGTGACACGGCAGACCAGTTGACAGAGCCGGGACTAGAATAATAATAATAATAATAATAATAATAATGATAATAATAATAATAATGGCATTTGTTAAGCGCTTACTATGTGCAAAGCACTGTTCTAAGCACTGGGGAGGATACAAAGTGATCAGGTTGTCCCACGTGGGGTTCACAGTCTTAATCCCCATTTTACAGATGAGGTAACTGAGGCACAGAGAAGTTAAGTGACTTGCCCAAAGTCACGCAGCTGACAAGCGGCGGAGCCGGGATTTGAACCCATGACTATGATTTGAACCCAGATTCTTCTCACTCCCAGGCCCGTGCTCTATCCACTAGGCCACGCTGCTTCAATAATGCCACTTTTAAACATTTTTGTTGACGATTATAGGGCAAGAGTCTGCAACTGTCAGCAAACTATCCAAAATGATCATTTTAACTCATCTATGGTATCTGTGAAGTTGTTGGCAAACAATCCATACCCACGAAGCCTTCTGTCACCAAAGCTCTCCCCGTCTATTGGGCTATTTTCCGAGTCCTAGGGCTAAAGAGTGGGTCATCTGACAATATCCTCTGGGCCACCCAACCTGCCTCAGGTTCGGTAGAGGAAACTGAACGCCCAGCTGTGGGTAGAGCACCCCCGCGTCCTTCCTGGAAGACTATCGATCAATATTGTATTGCTAGATTGTACTCTCCCAAGCAATTAGTGCAGTGCTTGGCACAGACTAAGCGCTCGCTCAATAAATGCAATTGACTGACTGCCCTCTTCCTTCCCGCTACCTAGGATCCCTGCTCCCGCAGAGCTCTGTGCACACCAGGCCGGAAATAAAAGTTGCTATTGGGTGTCCTTGGCATTCCCCACCCTCCACATAAAACCAGTCACACTGCCTTCCCTAAACCCATCATCGACTCTCCTCTGCACCCCTGAGAAGACTCCATCTTGTTCTTCCACCAGCCCAGTGGGAAACACCAAAAAACCCACGCCGTAATGGTTAGAGGCATGGCCTGGGGGATCAGAAGGTCATGGGTTCTAATCCCGGCACTGCCACTTGTCTCCCGCGTGACCTTGGACAAGTCACTTCACTTCTTTGGGCCTTAACTACCTCATCTGTTAAACTGCGTCCAACCCAATTTGCTTGTATCCAACCCAGAGCTTAGTACAGTGCCTAGCACACAGTAAGCGCTTAACAAATACCATAATAATAATAATAATAATCATAAAATGAGGTCTCCACAAAACCCCAGGGCATTGCTGTGGCTGTGGGTTGTGGGGAGAGGGAGCGTGTCTACCAACTGTGTTGTACTGTACTCTCCCCAGTCCTTAGTACAGTAAGTGCTCCATAAATACCACTGATGCTGATGATGAGGACGAGTCTGTCTCCAGTCCCTTCTCCTGCCCAACTCGATTTGCTTGTATCCACCCCAGTGCTTAGTACAGTGCCTGGCACATAGCAAGCACTTTAAATACCATTTTTATTATTAGATTATTATCCTTTTAGATTGTGAACCCCCAGAGGGGCTTAGTACACAGTGCTCCTCACACAGTAAGTGCTTAATCAATATTACAACTAAACAACTATTACAACAAAAACTCTGCACAGGTTCTCAGTCCTGAAGGTTCCAATATGACAGCAGTGTCTTGATGGTGGTAAGTCAATAAGAAAATTATCAGCACCTTCGTGTTTATCTAAATTGAATCTTAATGGTTTTGTATCTTACATTTACCTGGAAGGTTGAATAGAAATCTTCTTCAACATTACCTTCATAAGATAAAAGTTCACTGAGTCCATGAGCCAACTCCTGCAAAACGAAAAATCTATTAGCTCTTTTAACAGATAAAGTAATTAAAACCAACTGCCAATAAAATATTTAACCTATCACAATGCTTAAGACATTACGTAAATTACCCAAGGAAGCATCCTTAAGAAAGAACGTAAAAGTATCAATTAATATATGGACAGCTTCTAAAAAGCAAAACTTTCTTGAACAGCCAATTTAAAGCATCACTTGGTAACTGAATAGCATTGTTAACCTCTTAAAAAAGTTCAACTGCTGTCAACCATTTTAAAAAACAATTTTCATTGTTTGTCACAATGTTACTTGTTAATAACATTATCTGGCTACAATTAAATTGCAAGCAACTAATTCAGTTCTATTTCTAGTAGACAATCACTCAAAATATTATTTTTGTACAAACTGTCAGACTACATTACCGAATGAAGACCTTTTGTTCCAAGGATAAAAATTTCAAGACAACTGCCTACTTTTTTCTTTTAAATCTCTACAAGGAGATTTAACAAGTCCTCAAACAAATCCAGGGAAAATCACAATTTTACAAGGAAGAAATTAACCTCCTCAACCATTTTACTGCTGATTTACATACCCTTTCTTTATCAACTTGAAATGTGTCATTAGATCCTCTCTGTCTTTTCCGCTCTAGAGTACAGGTATCCTATTCCTCAAATAATCTACTTTCCAAACCTTTAAATTGTGTTTTGGCACTTCTCTGGACCCTCTCCGAGTTCTCCAGTTTGTGATCGCTTGACCTGCAGCGGTATAAGCACTTCCACATGCCGAGTTTGGAGGAGATCGTTTTTATGTTCATTATAGCTCAACTTCTTTACACATCAAGTTATGATAAATCTGAAATTTAGATTGTACCCTCAGGGCAGAAACTGAATATGCTTGTTTCTTCAACTTCCTATAGCTCTAGAAAGTTTATATTTAGAGAGAGATGGAGATGTCTATATATAGACAGAGAGATAGCTATATCACCCGGAATGTGCCTGTTTATTGTTGTATTGTACTCTCCCAAGCACGTTATACAGCGCTCTGCACACAGTTAGCACTCAACAAATACAATCGACTGGCTGGCTATCAAGCACTTATGCACTCGGGGCACATCTGCCAAAAACAAGGCTACCACGGCTCGGCTTCCCAGCAACATATGAACGGTGTCAATAAACAAGCCACATTGTTGGGAAGTAGCCCATGCCTCTTTCAAATAAAGAGGGGCCAAAACAAGCTCATTCTCCCCTCTGTGGCGCCTGAGATATCCAGGGGAAAATTAAGCTCATTACGTCTGTTGACCTTTGTTAAAATAAAAAGCTTCGGCCCTGACTAGGGAGATACTTGTCCTGCTGGACTTCATCCTGAGAAAACTGCCCTTTAATTCAAGAATAATAATAATTGTGGCATTTGTTAAGCGCTTTCTATGTGCTAGGCACTGTACCAAGTGCTGGGGTGGATGTAAGTAAATCAGTTTGGACGCAGTCCCGGTCCCATGTAGGGCCCACAGTCTCAATCCCCATTGTATGGGTGAAGTAACTGAGGCCCAGAGAAATGAAGTGGCTTGCCCAAGGTCACACAGCAAACAAGTGGGAGAGCCGGGATTAGAACCCAAGACCTCGTGACTCCCAGGGCTGTGTCCTATCCACTATGTCATACAGCTTCTCTGTGAATTTTCACTATCCATGAACCTGGCCAAAGACATTTCACAGTGTATATGGTACACAAGATGTCTAATCCCGCAGGCTTAACAATTATTTAACCAATTAGTCATTTCATCAAGGTACAGTAGAAACGATGTATATACTTACAGGCATAATCTGATACAGGTCATCGATTGAAACACCGCAGATGCCTACAGGCGAATTGGAATCAGAGGGAACAACGGGAGGACTCAACAGTTTCTTGTAACAGCAGAGTGGGAAATGAATATCCAAGTTATTGCTGTTATAAACAGCTAGTCCCATAAGCTAGGCACGTTAAATGTTAAGTTTTAAAATCACAAGCATGGCAGCAAACCAGAATGAAATAAAACCATCATGTTTCTTCCCCTTCTAATTCTTGTACATATCATGCTGGATCATTATTTCCCTAATTACGCCTACTCATTTCCTTCCCATCAGACACTTTCCTTTCAGTATTTTTTGAGTTTGAGGACCAGACTTTGCCCATGTCCTGTGAAACTTGATCCATTTGCTGTTTCCCCAGAGTTGCCTGTTTAAATTTTTTCCCAAGTTGAATTTTTTATGATGATAAAATGTATTCTAAAATTGGAAGATAATAATAATAATAATAATAATAATAATAATGGCATTTGTTAAGCTTTTACTGTGCACCAGGCACTACTAAGTACTGGGGTAGACACAAGCTAATCAGGTTGGACGAGGTCCTTATCCCACAAAGTGGTTCCCAGTCTTAACCCTCATTTTACAGCTGAGATAACTGAGGACCAGAGAAGGTAAGTGACTTGCCCAAGATCACACAGCAGTGGTTGAGCCGGGATCAAAACCTAGGGCCTTCTGATTCCCAGGCCTGGGCTCTTCCCACAAGGCCACGCTACTTCTCATGGAATTCCCATTATCTCCTAATCCAACCAACCACCATCCCTTCCCCTAAAGCAGCCACCTGGAATCCAACAGAGAGAAAGGGGCTGGAAGATGGCGGCAGGGAGACAGCGGAGTACCCTTTGTGAGCCCCAATCTGTCAGTGGAGGGGTGAGGAGATGGAAAAGAGAGCAGAATTTTCGCTCTTGATTCCCCACACCCTGGAAAAGACCCCTGGCCTGGAATTCCTTGTCCTAATGCCCCGATTTCCCACCAGGGCCACTCAGTCAGTCAGTCATATTAAAATCAATTAAGGGTAAAGTTCAAAGTGCGTAAGTGACACAGAAGGGAGAGGGACGGGGGAGAGAAGATGAAGGCTTAATTGGGTAGCACCTCTTGGTTGAGGGTGTGATTTTAAAAAGGCTTTGGAAGTAGGAAGAGTGGTGGTCTGTGTGGATGTACTAATAATTGTATTAATAATTGTGGTATCTGTTAAACGCTTCCCCACAGCACCTGTATATATGTATATATGTTTGTACATATTTATTACTCTATTTATTTTACTTGTACATATCTATTCTATTTATTTTATTTTGTTAGTATGTTTGGTTTTGTTCTGTCTCCCCCTTTTAGACTGTGAGCTCACTGTTGGGTAGGGACTGTCTCTACATGTTGCCAACTTGTACTTCCCAAGCGCTTAGTACAGTGCTCTGCACACAGTAAGCACTCAATAAATACGATTGATTGATTGATTGATTGACTGAGCGCTTCCTGGGTGTGGAGCATCCTACTAAGCACTTGAGAGAGTGCAATACAACAATAAACACATTTCCTGCCCACCTTGAGCTTAGTCTCCTCAAAAGGCTAATAACTCAAATGGTCCTCCAGTCCAGAGAACTGACCTCTTCTCCTTCACAAAACACTCTGGCAACTTCATGTAGATTCCATCAGTAAAACCGCTAATTCTGAAGCTGGAAAGTATTGGGACCATTCCATCCGAAAATAACTCTCTTTACGTCTATTTTAAGTTCTCAAATGTTCAGCATGATGCTTCGAGTACACAGTAGGCACGCAATACTTATTTTTGTTGATGTTGATAATGATGATGATATTCTCACTGGGTCAACTGTCTTCCCATCCTCTTCCTAAAGCTATCCAAATGGCTCTACATATCTATGCAATTATCACAATTTACTATTATCTAGGCTGCATTAACATTTTATAAGGAAGTTTGTAGGCCATCAATCTTAGCTTTCTAATATTCCGAATAATGAGCGATGTTTTGTGGATGAGAAGGCTTTTCCTTTCCATATGGGATTTATGTGCTTGAAATAAGACTAAGGTGGCTGACCTAAGACTGGCAAGGATTTCTGCAATTTAGTCAAAGATGGGGAGGGGCAGGGAGGAGGACGAGAAGGAGGATGGGAAGGGTTGGGGAGGGGTGTGGAGGGAAGGGGAGAAAGTGGTATGAAGCGGGAAGGTAGGAATAGGGAGGGAAGGGAAGAGGAGGGGAGGAATACAGAGGGGAAAGTGATTGAGAGTTCCCAAGAAGCTACTTCTCCTGTTCTTTTCTTTCCATCTTCTTCTGGCATCCTAAGGCTTCACAAGTCTGGCTCCTTGCACTACATTACTCCTCCATGGACTGGGACACTTCACTGGGGTCTCTCAAAGTAGTGCACATACTACGCAATTTTTAAAGTTAACCTGGAGGTCACCTTGAAGGCATCGTTCTCTGACTCCACTTCCACGTCTTCATTAGCTATCAGCCCTAGTCCAGACCAGAAACAAACATTTCAATTACATGCCCAGGAAAGTAATGTTGTTTGTCTATCAGTGGCATTGGCCATACTTATGAGAAGCAGCATGGCCTAGTACATACAGCACGGGCCTGGGAATCAGAAGGTCATGGGTTCTAATCCCAGCTCTGCCACTGGTCTGCTGTGGGACTTTGGGCAAGTTGCTTCACTTCTCTGTGTCTCAGTTACCTCACCTGGAAAATGCAGATTAAAACTGTGAGCCTCCTCCAGGAGGCCTTCCCAGACTGAGCCCCTTCCTTCCTCTCCCCCTCGTCCCCCTCTCCATCCCCCCCATCTTATCTCCTTCCCTTCCCCACAGCACCTGTATATATGTATATATGTTTGTACATATTTATTACTCTATTTATTTATTTTACTTGTACATAGCTATTCTATTTATTTTATTTTGTTAGTATGTTTGGTTTTGTTCTCTGTCTCCCCCTTTTAGACTGTGAGCCCACTGTTGGGTAGGGACTGTCTCTATATGTTGCCAATTTGTACTTCCCAAGCGCTTAGTACAGTGCTCTGCACATAGTAAGCCCTCAATAAATACGTCTGATGATGATGATGATGATGACAGGGACTGTGTCCAACCTGATTATCTTGTATCGACCCCAGCACTTGGCAGAGTACTGTCACACAGTGCGTGCTTAACAGATATCACAATTATTGCTATTACTTTTATGCTCCTCTGTGAGAGGAAGCTCTCACCAACAAGTCTGCTCTCCCATCTGACCCAGAAGATCTTCAATAGGTAGTCTGGACAGTATTTTTCCAGCATTATAAGATACTCTCTGCTTATGGCCATGACTCAGTTTCAGACTGGAAGTTGCAAAGTCACAGCTGTCTGGCAAATGATGGTTAGATTTTTTTGAACTAATGCTACAGTCTTTGAATACCTGTTTCTTTATGTGAGTTCACTTGGGGACATGCTGAATTTCTTCATTAGCATCAGCCTGCTGTGAGAGATGGTTTCTTAGGTATGGAAAATATTCCATGTTTTCTAGCACCTCACTCAGGATATGATTTGCAGGGGTTACCCTCATTATAAATTAGTGCTTTTTCCATTGTGGTTCTCTCCCACAACACTTTCTCTTACTCTCTATTTTTGTTTTTTTAATGGTACTTGTTAAGTATACTCTCAGGATAGCACCTGGAGAGTTTGCAGTCCTCTACCAGTCTCAGCTGTGGGAGGAAGAGTCAAGCAGATGCCTACCCATTCCATTCCTAGCTTGGACAGTGGCTAGTGAGTGGAAGGCCACCTGCTACATGTCAAAACTCACCTGTGCTGGGCAGCAGCGGCATGGGGAAAGTAGAGGGCAGAGACCCAAGTTTACTGCGTGGAAGGAGGCAATGGTAAATCACCTCTGTATTTTTACCACTACTACTACTACGAATAATAATAATGGTGGCATTTGTTAAGCTCTTACTATGTGCTAAGCACTGTTCTAAGCACTGGGGTAGATACTAGGTAATCAGGTTGTCCCAAGTGGGGCTCACAGTCTTAATCCCCATTTTAGAGATGACGTAACTGAGGCACAGAAAAGTTAAGTGACTTGCCCAAAGTCACACAGCTGACTAGATTAGAACCCATAACCTCTGGCTCCCAAGTCCATGCTCTTTCCACAAAGGCATGCTGCTTACCAAGAAAACCCTATGGATACACTACCAGAACGATTGCAGATGGAAGTGGGGCGTTCTGGGAGAGATGTCCATGAAGTCCGCTATGGGTTGGAAACGACTCAACAACAGCATGACAAAACTTGTTCATTCATTCATTCATTCAATCGTATTTACTGAGCGCTTACTGTGTGCAGAGCACTGTACTAAGTGCTTGGGAAGTACAAGTTGGCAACATATAGAGACGGTCCCTACCCAACAGCGGGCTCTGTTGTTAAGTGCTTACTCTGTGCCAGGACTGTACTAAGTGCTGGGATCGATACAAAGTAATCAGGTTGGACGCAGTTACTTCCCCACATGGGGCTCACAGTCTAAATTGTAGGAGAAGGATTTAATCTCCATTTTACAGATGAGGTAACAGATCCAGAGAAGTTAAGTGACTTGCCAAAGCCACACGGCAGGTCTAGTGGCAGAACTGGGATTAGAACCCAGGTCCTCAGACTGCACGGCCCAGACTCGTTCCACTAGGCCATGCTGTTTCTCTATGTTGCAACTGATGTACTTGCTCCTCAAATCTCTGAGATAGTGAATTGAATGAATGGATACCCAGTGTTTTGGCTTCAGGGGACCACAAAGGCTTTCAAGGAGACAGAAAAATAAAGAAGTTGAAGCAGCACTGTGTGTGACTCCATTAAACTCCTAATGGCCCATTCCTTTCCTTTTTTAATTTGATAACTCTAGCTTAGCCATCGAGCCAAATAAAAATCTACTCCTTTTCGGCAAAGGGATAAATTATTGCCCTACCAGGGTCATCACAGTAAGCTGCTAATGTCCATTTGTTACACAGTCAGGAGTGAGAGGTTAACAATTAGTCATGGGATTGGACTGGACTGGTTATATGTATTGGCACCTAGGTAATATGGCAGCTCAGATACTGGAGGTGAAGAAGAGTAAACCCTCGCTACTGGTTTATAATAAACTCCTCTTCTAGACTGTAAACTCCTGGTAGGTAGGAATGTGCCTACCAACTCTGTTGTATTATATTCTCCCAAGCGCTTAATATAGTGCTCTGCACACAGTAAGAGCTCAATAAATACCACTGATTGGAGTTAAACTGGATCTGAGATGGGGAATTAGAGATAAAGAAGGGTATACCTTTTGCCAATCCGTGACTGCAACTTTTCAAGTTTCAGGATCAATGATTTTATATTTTAAATATCAGTTCTCAAACGTGCAGCTTTCTGCAGAGGACGATTAATGCTGCTAGTTTCCATTTGACTATAGATGCCAACATCAGAGAAGCTACGTGGCCTAATGGATAGAGTACAGGCCTGGGAGTAGGAAGGACCTGGGTTCTAATCCCGGCTCTGCCACATGCCTGCTGTGTGACCTTGGGCAAGTCTTCTGTGTGCCTCAGTTACCTCATCTGTAAAATGGAGATTGAGACTGGGAGCCCTATGTGGGACACAGACTGTGTCCAACCTGCTTATCTTTATCTACCCTAGCACTTAATACAGTGCCTGGCACATAGTCAACACTTAACAAATGCCACAATTATTATTATTATTTAGGAACTTCATTTGAACTGATATACATTTCAGATACCCATGGACTTTTTTGAGGGTTTTCTTTGTTCACCAAATTAGTAGGATGGTGAAGAAAAAATGGAATTTTCAGACATACTGGAGAAAGGATAGAATTATTACTCTATTTATTTATTTGTACATATTTATTCTAATTATTTTATTTTGTTAATATGTTTTGTTTTGCTCTCTGTTTCTCCCTTCTAGACTGTGAGCCCACTGTTGGGTAGGGACCGCCTCTATATGTTGCCAACTTGTACTTCCCAAGTGCGTAGTACAGTGCTCTGCACACAGTAAGCGCTCAATAAATACGATTGAATGAATGAATGAATGAACGGTTTTTAAAAACTGGATATGTTCTGCCTAAACGGGGAATTACTAGACTGGCAACTGAGAAAACACATCTCTTGACTTCTAAACTGTTTTAAGGCATTGGACTCTTTTACAATACACATTATTATCCTTGAAAGAGATGAAATAACATTGCCCTAACATGCTTCTAAAATTGTTTCTCTTCAGTTGCGAGAAAGCGGAACAAACAAGTTGGCAAGAAAGTAAAGTTTCTATTAAAGGTTTATAGTCATCATTTAAATAATATTTAGTTACTTATAGTACCTCTGCTTAAATTCTCTCTGCTCTAGTTATCCAGGCAGATGACATTACTAATCATAAAAGCAGAACTCTATTACAAGAATATACACAAACATCTACTAAAATATACGCAGCAATGAACCAGAGGGAAAAAAAAATCCGTTAGCATCTCCTAGTGGACAACTTAAAAGGATACAATTCCAACCAATCGGAATTCAGAATAATTATCACACTTAAAGCCGCTAAACCAATGACTGTGCGAGTCCTTGTGATAAGCAAACATACCTGCAGGAGGGAAAAATATTCTACCGAAATGACAATGAATGACCAAGCATGAGAGGCTAAAGCTTCTCTTAAGTTTGCACATATTGGATGGTTTCATGGTATAAAATGCCATCCATTTTGCTTTTCTCAACAAAAAGTCTTAAACTATCTATGCAGCTGGATGAATACTGGTTTGAAACAACAGTCAGAGTCCCACTTAAATAAAGGATTTCATTTGTCTTTATGTCTTCCGTTATGTCTTTGGGAAGAGGAGAGTTCCAAGCTCTTTGTGGGCAGGGATCATGTCTAACCTGTTCTATCAATTAATAGCATGTATTTATTCATAAATTATTTATTTGTATGAATGTCTGTCTATATCCACAATTTATTTATTCATTTATATTAATCTGTCTCCCCTTCTAGACCGTAAACTCAACTTGGGCGGGATATACGCCTCCAAGCTCTATTGTACTATACTCTTCCAAGCACTTAGTACAGTGCTCTGCACACAGTAAATGAAAGGGGAATGCCACTGACTGATTAAACACAATTGATTCATTGAGAGGGTGTGGGGGAGAACAATGCAATAGCACTTAGTACAGTGCTCTGCACACAGTAAGTGCTAAACAAATACCAAGGATGGATTGAAATTCACTGATGAATTCAGCATCTCATTTAAAGGAGCAATCAAGTAGTTTGAATTCAAGTACTCACCATAGTCTGGATGAAAAATCTGGCGAATTAGAAGAAGGAACCACTCCTTTGTCAAGCCACCCATATCGAGGCCAGCCTCCCCTACAAATGTAACCTTCAATTTCTTTTTCAAATCTGCTGTTTTTCGTGTTAGCTGTTTTTGTAAAGAAAAACCGTCTTAGAGCTAGAACAAAACAATGACTGAAATGCAACTTATCTTAGCTACATTCCAAGTTTAGAGAAATATGCATCAATTGATTTTACTATCTTTCCCTTTTTTATTACTACAGCTATAAAAACAACATTTGGAACACTTTGGGTACAAATGCACATAAACCTCTGACTGAAAAGAAAATCCCAAATGGCTTGTCTGATTATTATTATTATGGTATTTGTTAAGCACTTATCATGTGCCAAGTACTGTACTAAGCGATGGGGTAGATATTAGGTAATCAGGTAGTCCCACGTGGGGCTCACAGTCTTAATCCTCAATTTACGGATGAGGTAACAGACACAGAGAAGTTAAATGGCTTGCCCAAGGTCACACAGAAGACAAGTGGCAGAGTGGGAATTAGAACCCACATCCTCTGACTCCCAAGGCCGTGCTCTTGCCACTAAGCCACACTGCTTCTCCCAATCTGATGTTCTTTGGAAAAAGAAAAACCAAAAACCCCTGTTTCTTATGAGCACAAACGGCTTCAAATGAAAGGGAGATTGGCTATTAGTTCTTTTCATTATAACTGAAGATTGGGTCTCCTGCAAAATAGCAGAGGAGACCTACACAAAGGAACTGATTAACGGGATAATCGTTTCCAAAGCATTTTCCCGATGAGGCTCAGAGTGTGGCAGAGAGAGAAGGCAGGCAGGGAGGCAGCGCCGTCACATTGCAAAATGGTGCAGAGTTGTGGTTTTCTTTACTAGAAGGCAGCCAAAGTGACCATGGCATAGTGCCAATGCTGTGCCATAATGTCACAACCCAGCAGGTGCTTGCCTTGATAGCAGTCTAAGCTGCCTACTTAAAGCAGCCATAGTGTACCCTCCCAAGTACTTGGGGCAGTGCTCTGCCCACAGAAACTGCTCAATAGATACCACTGATTGATTGTAACGTTGCAAGAAATAAATACCCGGCTTCCCAAACCATGATGTTCTGCTTTAAGTGCCCTTTCTAGAGAGCACTCTTGGATTTTAATGGTATTACCAGCACTCTCACTTTGATTATCTGCTGAGTTTAGATGGCCTAAGTGCTTCATCCCTTTTGCCTGAGTTTTTTTTTACGATATTTGATAAGCGCTTACTATGCACGAGGCACTGTTCTTAGCATTCAGGTAGATACGAAGTAAACAGATTAGACACGGTCCATGTCCCACATGGGGCTCACAGTCTTAATTCTCGTTTTACAGGTGAGGTAACTAACTGAGGCCCGGAGAAGTTAAGTGACTTTCTCAAGACCATGCAGAAGAGAAGTGGCAGAGCTGGAATTGGAATCCAGGTCCTTCTCCCAGGCCCGTGCTCTATCCACTAGGCCAAGCTGCTTCAAGACTTGAAGAGGAAGGACTGCAGGGCATTTCAATTTAACATAGACAATGACAGATCTACTTAGCGTAGACGGTGATAGCCTCTTTTTGCTGAATGAAATGTGAAAAAGAACTCTGGAAACTAAGGATTTGTATTTCATATGGACACAAAAAAATCAACTTCAGAATCTTTCATTACCGGTACGTACACTGTCGTTTGATTCTGTAATCACATTTACCGTGTTTTTAATCAATTTTAAAATATAGTCATTATTTTGGTAGATTTTTTGGATCTTCGGAATGCATTACTTCTTTTGGGAAATTATACTTTTAGCATGCTCCCCTAACATGATTTTTAAAGAAAGAATTATAAAGAATAACTAGTATTTTAAGCACTACTACTTATGGAATAAAAATAGCCCATCTAGAATGTAAGCTTGTTGTGGGCAGGGAATGTGTCTACCAACTCTTTACATTGCCAAGCTCCGCCAATTCCTCTCCAACCAAACCACTACCATGTTGGTTCAATCTCTCATCCTATCCCAAATGGATTACTGCATGGGCCTCCTTTCTCATCTCCCGTCCTCCTGTCTCTCCGTGCTTCAGTCTGTACTTCACTCTGCTGCCCAGATTATCTCTGTACAGAAACACTCTGGGCATGTCACTCCCCTCCTCAAAATTCTCCAGTGGTTGCCTATCAATCTTCGTATGAAGCAAAAACTCTTCGTTTTCAGCTTCAAAGCTCTCCATCACCTTACCCCCTCCTACCTCACCTCCCTTCTCTCCTTCTCCAGCCCAGCCCTCACCCTCTGCTCCTCTGCCGCTAACATCCTCACTGGACCTTGTTCTGTCCTGTCCCGCCATCGACCCCCAGCCCAAGTCCTACCCCTGGGCCTGGAATGTCCTCCCTCCACTCATCTGCCAAACAAGCTCTCTTCCTCCCTTCAAAGCCCTACTGAGAGCTCACCTCCTCCAGGAGGCCTTCCCAGACTAGACCCCACTTTTCCTCTGCTCCTCCTCCCCTCCCCACTGCCCCACCCCCTCCCTCTGATCTCCCCTCCCCACAGCACTTGTGTATATTTGTACATATTTATTACTCTATTTTATTAATGATGTGCATATAGCTGTAATTCTATTTATCTATTCTGATGGTATTGACACCTTTCTGCTTGTTTTGTTTTGTTGTCTGTCTCCCCCTTCTAGACTGTGAGCCCACTGTTGGGTAGGGACCGTTTCTATATGTTGCTGATTTGTACTTTCCAAGCACTTAGTACAGTGCTCTGCACATGGTAAGTGCTCAATAAATACGATTGAATCAATGAATGAACTCTGTTGCATTGCACTCTCCCAAGTGCTTAGTATAGTGCTCTGACCACAGTGAGTGCTCAATAAATACGATTGATTGATAGTATAGTGCTCTGACCACAGTGAGTGCTCAATAAATTCGATTGATTGATTCAAAGGAAAATTCCTACATAGCCAAGGTAAGAAAGCTAAAAATCTCCTAAAAAGGGAGTCATTTCTGTCACTCGAACCTAAAGTGCTGTCTACATGTTTTGTTTTGTTGTCTGTCTCCCCCTTCTAGACTGTGAACCCGTTGTTGGGTAGGGACCGTCTTTATATGTTGCCAACTCGTACTTCCCAAGCGCTTAGTACAGTGCTCTGCACACAGTAAGCGCTCAATAAACACGATTGAATGAATTAATGAATGCTTCCAGTGCAATGGAGAACTGTTTATTGAATCTACTGTTTTGCTAGATCAGGTGCAGCCAGGCCTCATGAATGACAGTGGAAACCAAAAGCAGAAACTAGTTGAGAGGCAGGAATAAAAAAAAATAAAAATAATTTAACTGGAGCGGCAAGAAAGCACTCTGGAAGAGTTGAGGGGTAGAAATGAAATCTGGTATGTATTCTAAATACCAGGCATAAGGCTGAATTAACAAAATATCCTACTTGGAAAGAAATCCATAATGTGATCACACAGCATTCAAATTTAATATCAGATACATTTCAAGGGTAGTTTTAGGCCTCCCTTTAATTAAATGAATCAAAAGAATTTTTTTAATTCAGTAAAACATACTCAATGCCCAAGGACCCTCGGTGGAATCTAGAAAGGCTGTTCCCTAGGGAGTTTTGCATAACAAACAGGAAAAGCAAACACATTAGACTGAGACAATTTCAGGCCCTCTCTGAAATTTCGAGGGGCTTCTGGGGAGTTGAAGCCGGGATTGCTGCGCCTCAAAGCAAATTCATTCCAGCGCTGGGGAGTGAGTGCGCTGTTATTTCAAGCTCCTTGTGGGCAGGAAACATGTCTTCCAACTCTACTATATTGTCATGGGTTCTAATTGGTCATGGGTTGTAATACCGGCTCCTCCACTTGTCTGCTGTGTGACCTTGGGCAAGTTACTTCACTTCTCTGTGCCTCACTTACCTCATCTGTAAAATGGGGATTGAGACTGTGAGCCCCACATGGGACAGGGATTGTGTCCAACACAATTTGCTTAAATCCACCTCAGTGCTTTGTACAGTGCCTGACACATAATAAGCACCTGAATACCATCATCATTATTATTACTATTACTCTCCCAAGAGCTTAGTACAGTAGTCTGCACAGAGTAAGTGTCTAGTAAATACCAATGATTGATTGACTCATAGCTTCCAGGATGGCACATGCAATATTTTTGAAACATACTATGACAATGGTAGTTGGGACAAAAGGTAGAGAGCAAAATCTGAGTGCAAATCACTTCCCAATTCCAACCAAAGCCAGGAAAAAGAGGGGGTTGTTTCTAGGAGACTCCCCTCTCCCTGACATGGAATACTTCTGTCGCGCCAAAAGGGAGGAGTTGGGGGTGGGGAGGAGCCCGTCCCTGGTTGGCAGGAGTAATATGGTGCTTAAACTACAGAAATGAATGTCTAAAATGTCTTACTGTCTCCCCTTGTAGTATGAACAATAAACACTGTAGGTAGCCAAATGGAACATTGGACTGTAGAAATAATGAGAGAGTTCAGTTGCTCTGTAATCATATCAGATCCCAGATTGAATGCAAAACCACAATGAATTCTAACGTGAAATCATTCATTTGTACCTCATCAAGTGAATCGCTAACCAGATGCGTTCTCCTTACTTTCATATTTAGAAATAACATATTCATGTCAGGTCTCTGCCTCCGAGATACTTTGTCCACCAGGCTTTGCTATTTAAAAAGAGAGAACATGATTTTTTACTTTACCCAGAGAACTTAACCGAGATAACCCCACTAGATTGTAAGCGACTTGAGGACAGTAATCATGTCTACCAACTCTACTGTATTGCACTCTCCTGACCATTTAGTTCAGTGCTCTGCACATAGTAGGAACTTAATATATACCCTTGATTGACTGACAGTTTGATACAATAAACAAGAAAGTCATCATAACTTTAGGAGTTTGTGGTGTTCTTGCCTTCCCAGGATCCTAAGTAAGAATGCAATAAAGTCCACACATAATATAATTCCTGAAGAGTATAATGCTTTGCTTCAGTTTTCTACCAAAGTACTTAGCGGGCAATACAGCTTAATCAGCAAAGACCACCAAAAACAACCGACAATTAGGTTTTTAAAAAAGAAATCTTTCAAAAGGATGTTCAAGCCCCCAAACATGCTCTTTTTTAAATCAACTTTAAAAAACCAACCAACCTGCCACCAAACCATTTTTTTTCTAAGTACAAAAATTTTTAATTGAACATAATTCTCTTCCACTCATTCTAGGAAGGATACATATTCCAGTCTTACAGCAGTGTAAACACTCTCATTTAAATCAAGCTTGTTGTGGGCAGGGAGTGTGACTGTTTATTGTTATATTGTACTCTCCCAAGTGCTCAGTACAGAGCAACCGCTCAGTAAGTATGATTGAGTGAATGAATTTCACAGACATATTGACCACTATGATATCAGAAAACTGCAGTCTTCTTAAGCAATGGGAATACCAATATACTGGGAAAGTTTTGAAGTTTCACTGCAGTTCTGTGTAATTAAATATATTGTTAAGCTTAAAACATTGAAATAAGTGAGCAGAGCACCTGGAATCCTTCTATAGGATGTCAGCATTTATAAACAGTAAATTCCTTCCTGTCTAGATTATTATATTCAGTGAAGTATAACTAAATCATTGGGAACTGCACAGATTAAGAGATTTCACAAGCATTACTTTAGATAAGAAATTTAACAAAAATGGCAGCCCTACTGAGAGGTCACCTCCTCCAGGAGGCCTTCCCAGACTGAGCCCCCTCCTTCCTCTCCCCCTCCCCATCCCCCCGCCTTACCTCCTTCCCCTCCCCACCGCACCTGTATATATGTTTGTACATATTTATTACTTTATTTTACTTGTTCATTTTTATTCTATTTATTTTATTTTGTTAATATGTTCTGTTGTCTGTCTCCCCTTTCTAGACTGTGAGCCCGCTGTTGGGTAGGGACCGTCTCTATATGTTGCCAACTTGTACTTCCCAAGCACTTAGTACAGTGCTCTACACACAGTAAGCGCTCAATAAATACGATTGAATGAATGAATGAACAAAAATGGCAGGGTAAGAATTCCTATTAGAACAACGGCACATTTTCAGAGGCACAGCAAAGGCAAAACAGGTCCAGGCATTAGGGTTGAGAAGAAAACTGGCTAACGGTATTTTCTCCAATTTTCCCTACTTTGGGGATGGTATGAGGTAGACTTTTCAGGAGAGGTTCTGCAGTTCTTTACTGATATTCTCTCCTTAATCTGTCTCCCTCCAAACGAAATCCCTTCTGGGTGCTAAGATTTCAGTAGGCAGTTGCTAAAGGAAAGTATCCCCTCAAAACCCAGCCTCCTCCCAATTCCACAGTAGGTGGTCTCCTACTCTGAGGTCGCCTAATTTTGCTTCGGTTTTTAAGGGGCTGGCAATTTTCACCTTCCTGTAGCCCGTACTTCAGTAATTAAGATACACCTCCACATATTTTTCCTTGTTTAGTTTTTTCAGAAAAGAAAATGGTTCTCAATGGCTTCAAGAAGTGCCCCTGGGGGCCTCCTACAAATGAACCACCAGGTAACGCTGAGTATTTTGGAAGTGAACATGGCAGGAAGGGGTATGACATCTAGAGAAAGAAATAAGACAAACTTTCCAGCATCGAATCTTTTCTAAATCTGAAGGGAAGCCAGTCCTGATGTTGAAAAGAGTGTCATGACTGGTCTGGTATCAATACATCACACAGAGCTGTCCTAGAGTCATTAAAATACAAACTGTCAGCAGCATTTACTTTCAAGCAGTGATAATCCTGGTCATGTTCATAATACGTATGACATAGTCAAATATTTCATACATCTATTATATTAACAGGAATGTTTTTCCAAGTTCTGGCTTACCCGTGCAATGGTGATCATCTGTTGCTCCGAATCCCTCTGAATGATGACTTTTTTTGCAGCTACAGAAATAATGAATGGGTACTGACAAAAGGAAAACCTGGTCAATAAGAGACAGAAAACAGGTAAAGAAAAAAAACACTATGCTTTTAGGGGAAAAGAATAAGGAATTGATTTAATACAGCTCTTCGTTAAGTTGCCCTTTTGAATGACTTTCTCCTGAAGAACCACACTTCACTTTATTAACCTAAATGGGTTGTGCACTGTTAAGGCTGAGGGACTGACCGGAAAGACCCTTCAGCACCCGCTTCATGTCCTTTAACACAGGAGCTCTACATAACCAGTAACATGAGAAGGAAGTTTGACAACTGGGCAAATGCACCGAAACAAATGCATGAGGGAATATGGTCTCCTTCTTGATCCTGTATTCTCAGGCTGATGCCAAAATGAGGCCCGAGGTTTCGGGAAAGACCGGCGAGGTCTAGCCCCGTCCTGAGGAGACTGGTGGGGGGCCCGAAAAACCCAGATTCATCTCAGAAAAAAACCCCATTCCCCTGGTTAACCCCAGTCCGACTTGTTTTCATAGGGTGTCGCCAGGCTGGGAATGACCCGGCCTGAACTTTCGTCATTTGACCCATCACCCACCTTCCCTCTCACACGTGCATTCCCAACAGGATACCCACATTCTGTTCATTCTTTCATTCATTTGTTCATTCAATCGTATTTACTAAGCGCTTACTGTGTGCAGAGCACTGTACCAAGCGCTTGGGAGAGTACAACATAACAATGAACAGACACATTCCCTGCCCAGAACAAGCTTAAAGTCTTGAGGGGGAGACAGATAATATAAATACATTACAGATGTGTACATAAGTGCTATCAGCTACCCACTCACCCATTTCTTTTCCATTTTCCCATTCTGACTCTTAGCCTTGGTGTTTGATGATGGATATGGGAGAGTGTATTTTTGGGTCTGTGTGAAAACCCCTGGCTAATCTCGTTCTCTTTGCCCTCAGGAGGTTAGTCTGGTTGGTTTAGCTAATCAACTGCCTAATCAATCAGGAATCTTCCTCTTAAAGATTCTGGGTCCCAGTAAGGCATCAAACAAAAGACAAATATCATAGCTATTATCGAGAAAAAATGCATTTTAGTAATATAACATAGTAACAAAGTAACATGAATTTCTTTCAAAACCCTATATTTTTAGGTATGTTTTTCACTGATTTCATACAAACAGAATTTGTAATCTATTGCCTCAACTGAAGATGGAAAACAACTGAGTCATCAGTTTTGACTTGCCTTTTAACTAGCACAGGCATAATTAAACTGTTTGAAAGGAAGGCAGGGGAAGAATAGCTTAGTTCCCTTTGGATCCATTTTCCATTCTTACCTATGAGATGCAAAGTTTTGCCAAGTATGATACTCTTCCAGAAGATCAATGTGATCCAGTGTAGAATTATAGAAATCAGTGTAAGGGATAATAGGAGGATTAGCTAGACTGTTTGCAGCACCTGAGAAGACAATATGAAGAATTACTCTCAGGTGCTTTCTTGCAATGATTATTGCACATGAAGCTGACCTCAGCAACAAAGTAGATACTTTATTGCTTAAAATGTTTTCTTATTCATTCACACATGAAAGACCTCCAATTTCATTAGGAATGTTCATTTTAACCCCACCGAACACAATTGTTTTGAATCCATGGGAAATTTCAGCCAAAAATAAATACATTTTTCAGGGCATTGGAGTGAGTCAAGGAAAGGGGGAAAATTCCTGTTTTTCTCTGAATCTGCATGGGGTAAACCTACAGAAGGTATCCAGCTAAAATCACAGGGAGATAAGATCAATATTTTGGAAGTACAAACAGATGAATTGGTGTTTGGGTCATCAAACTACTGAACTTGTATAAGCAGCAGTGGCCAAAGTGGTAGCTTTCCCTCACAGAATGCCCCCCAGGTCCGAACCTTCCTGGCCCAAAGCAACTCTGGAAAAATGAAGTCCCCACCCTGATTTCTGTTACTTCCCAGGGAACGATATTCTGTGGATCGCTCATCCCCCTGTAACCATTTACACAGAAACTTCATGTTTCTACAGTCCTGTCTTAATATATTTATATGTAGTGTATATATACGTATTACATATTATTATAATAATAATATTTATGGAGGAGGGGGGTGTCCTTTGTATTCAAAGAAAACACTACTGACGGTGAAGTTCACCATCGACGCATGTGTGACTGAAAAAGTAAATGCGGGATCCACAGTTCTGGCCACACTGGGCACAAAAAGAGGTTGTCCCTCTTGCTGTGTAGCTGTACTTTGTGTTTATAGGAGCTGGAGCTGCTTTCTCTTTTGCATCCTTGTGGCTCTTTCCATATGAAACATTTGTTCAAACGGAGCCAGCCCCTTCTTGAAAGCACTGTGACAAGCAGGTCTATTCTGAGCAATCGACTTCCAGGTTTTGGGTTGGATTCATTCATTCAGTCATATTTATTGAGCGCTTACTGTGTGCAGAGCACTGTACTAAGCACTTGGGAAGTACAAATCGGTAACATATAGAGACGATCCCTGCCCAACAATGGGCTCTGAGGTCTTGTTTTTGCTGTGTTCTTAAAACGCTTCCTCTGCCCTCTGTACTTTCAGTTTACACTCTTTATTCACCCCTCCTTCAGCCCCGTAAGCACTTATATACTTAATTTATATTAATGTCTGTCTCCCCACCTAGACCGCAAGCTCACTGTGGGCGGGAAATGTCTACCAACTCTATTATATTGTACTTTCCCAAACACACAATAAGCGCTCTTCTAGACTGTGAGCCCATTTCTAGACTGTAAGCCCATTGTTAGGTAGGGATCATCTCTATATGTTGCTGACTTGTACTTCCCAAGTGCTTAGTACAGTGCTCTGCACACAGTAAGTGCTCAATAAATACGATTGAATGAAGGAATGAATGAAAGAGCTCAATAAATATCACTGATTGGATGATTGATTCACTTCCCAATTTCAGCTCTCTATACAGCAGCTGTTTGGGTATCCTGCTGCTGCTGATTCTCCTTACATGTTCCACTTAGACCTGCTGTGTTAAGGACAACATAGTTTTGATACTAAGAAACTGACTACATTCCCGAACTTCATTGTCCATGAAGGGTTATCATTCCCTGTGAATGGCAAATGGCAGTAAGGCAGAGCCCCTCCGGCCAACCAGGAGGCACCTTGATCCCCAAGAATAAACACCTCAATGAGCTTACAATTTTGCTCTCTACTGTACTCAATTGAGAGAACCAGGAACAAATCCTCTTTATGTGTCTGGTTATTGTGTGAGACAATTAGAGTTTGTTAAGATACTGCTAGATTCTGGGAAAATTTTCCAACCCGCTGTTAGATATGCTCCACATATAGTCTTATTGTTTTCCCATACAGAGTCTCTTAAAATTGATCTGAGTTCCAGAGTATTTCAAATGTTGGTTTCTATAAAATCTCAATTAACTCAAGTTTACGTGGCTTTGGTTTAATGAAATTTCTTTGCTAACTCAAAGACCCGCAAGGGGGCAAATTCCAATGAAATGAACAAAGATTTTCCCTCCTAGCTAAGAACTCCTTTTCTCCAATTTTACAAAAGCCTCTCTCTGGACTGATTTTGAGAATTAACAAAATTTTCTGGATTGGACACTGAGATGTCTATTTTTATGGGTGTGCGGAGAACAGAGAATTGAATTAGCGGAAGACAACACCTACTAAGTAAAGCCAAGACTTTGGTAGCGGAAGGAATCCACCAGGAACACTTTATCATGGGTGGGAGTTCTTCAGGCTTTGCGGGAAACAGGCGAAGAGAAATAAACTGCAGCAATCTGTCTACCAACTGCTTGAATCTCTTCTGTGATAGGCTAGGAAAGATTTTGAAATAATCCTGGTCAGTTTCCAGATGTCATCTAATATATACATATATATATTTATGGTATTTGTTATGTGCTTACTATGTGCCAGGTAGTGTACTAAGCACTTGGGTAGATAAAAGCTAATCAGGGTGGACACAGTCCATGCCCAACACGGGGCTCACAACATTAATCCCCATTTGACAGAGGACGAAACTGAGGCATGGAGAACTGAAGTGACTGAAGTGATCACGCAGCAGACAAGTGGAGGAGGAGGAATTAGAACTCAGGTCCTCTGACTCCAAGGCTCAAGAATACTAGCAAGAGATTGACTCCTAACCGTGTCTCAGTTTTCTCACCTATGAAATGGGGACTTAATACTTGGTCTCCCTCCTACTTAGACTGTAAATGGGACTGTGGGACTGAGATTGAGATCCCCAGCCCTTACATAGTAAGCGTTTACCAAATACCACAATTATCATCATCACCGTGCAAAAAATATACAACCATCAGTTCATTTTAACAATGGGAAATGCAGATATATATAAAAATTACTTATCCAAATATTGCCTTCGATTTTTTTTTTTTTCATCTAAAATCTACTAGTCTACCTTGTGGCTGGGTGTAAAATGCTTCTCTGGCTTTGTAATAAATCAATTATATTTTTTGATGATGGATTGTATTTCAGATTACTGCACATATCAATTGTAGAAATTATGTTAAAAACTGATTTAAATACATCTACCAAAAAATTTAATTCAGGGCCTTTATAAGTCCCCGATAATTACACTACATGTGATGGATGATGGTGATGATGGTGAAGATGAAGATGGCGGCAATGACAGTTATTGCTTACAAAAAAGGAAATGTTAAATTTGTAATTAACAGTTGCCGATTCAAGGCACTCTTTTTGAAATACTTTAAAAACCTGAGATGTGTACTCCAAAAAAATTTACAAAACAAGCCCAAAAGAAGAAAATTCAAAACTGCTATCTATTCAACAAACTACATGAAACAAGGGGTAAACTAACTGTAATTAAAATAGATTTAATACCTACTTTATAAGCAGAATTTTACATTAACATCAAAATGTACACACTGTTACTACATATGACGTTGTTTAGACACTTTTTTTAAATTTTACCAAAGGTAAGGCTACAAAAATATTTGGAATCATGAAAACAATTACTTTTTAAACCAGTGAACCAAGAAATGATGATCAGCTTCGGGTAAGGTGGCTATCTGCCTTAGTAAGTGAGCATAGATGACATAAGTAGATGTCATGCTAAACTGAGGATTCTGAAAAGATAATAAAAAACATTTTGTGAAAATTCCAAATCATTAAAGGACAGTACTAATCACATATAATTATTTTTTAATGTTTCTAATTAAGGAACTAGTAAGATAAATCTAAGATTACAAAACCCCATATAATGATCTTTCAAACGAAAAGAAAAGTTCAGCTTCAAGCTTTTAAATGTAATTTTTGCCTTTTACCAAATATATCGATACGGTTACATGATGCTAAATAGGAGTATTAAAAAGGGAGGGGGAGTTGCCACAAATCTGCAGATTCACCTCAATGGACTTCATTCATTCAGTCGTATTTATTGAGTGCTTACTGTGACTTATGAAATACGGCTAACAATAGCTCCTTGTGGGCAAGGACTACATCTATTAACTATTGTACTGCATTCTCCGTATTTCAATAAATATCACCAACCGAACGTGCTGGTGTTTGGTGGACAGAATGCCTCTCAGCTGCCTTCCATGTTGTGGACCACTCCCTTCTCCTGGAAACATTACCTCCTCTTGGATTTTCTGCCACAGTTCTCTCCTGGTTCTTCTTCTTACCTCTGTAGCTGATCCATCCAAATCAATCAATCCAGTTCTCCTTCCCATTGTGAGCCCTGCATGGGACAGGGATTGTGTCCCACCTGATTAACTCATATCTATCCCAGCACTTACAGAGCTTGGCACATAGTAAGCGCTTAACAAGTATAATAAAAAAAATAATTAATTAATCCATGGCATGCATTGAGCACTGGTACAGCGCTTTGTACTTCAACTATCCTCTCTATGCAGATCCACATCTCCTCCCCTGATCTCTCTCCCTCTCTCCAGGGTCGCCTCTCCCTCTGACTTCATGACATTTCTACTTGGATGTCTTCCCATCACCTCAAACTTAACATGTCCAAAACAGAGCTCCTTATTTTCCCACTCTAACCCTGTCCTCTCCCGGACTTTCCCGTCACTGTAGACTGCACCACCATCCTTCCCATCTCACAAGCCCGCAACCTTGGCATTATCCTTGACTCCGCTCTTTCATTCAACCCACAAATCTGATCTGTCACCAAATCCTGTCAGTCTCACCTTCACAACATGGCTAAAATCCGCCCTTTCCTCTCCATCCAAACTGCTACCATGTGAATACAATCACTCATCCTATCCCACCTAGATTACTGCATCAGCCTCCTTTCTGACCTCCCAATCTCCTGCCTCTCCGCACTCCAGTCCATACTTCACTACAGAAACGCTCAGGACATGTCGCCCCTCTCCTCAAAATCTCCAGCAGTTACCTATCCACCTCCGAATCAAACAAAAACCCCTCACCACTGGCTCTAAAGCTCTCCATCACTTAGTGCCCTCCTACCTCACCTCACTTCTCTCCTTCTATAACCCAGCCCCCACACTTCGCTCCTCTGGTGCTAACCTTCTCACTGTGCCTCAATCTCACCTGTCTCGCCGCCAACCCCTGGCCCACATCGTACCTCTGGCCTGGAACGCCCTCCCTACTCAAATCCACCAATTACTCTCCCCTTTTTCAAAGCCTTACTGAAGCCACATCTCCTCCAAGAGGCCTTCCCAGACTAAGCCCCGCTTTTCCTCATCTTCCACTCCCTTCTGGTCACCGTCACTAGCTCCCTTTGATCTTCCCTCCTCTTCCCCCGCCATAGCACTTATGTATATATCTGTAATTTTATTTATTTATAATGATATCTGTTTATTTGTACTGATATCTGTTCCCACCCCACCTAAACTGTGAGCTCGTTTTGGGCAGGGACTGATTGTCTCTCTTTATTGCTGCACTGTACTTTCCCAAGCACTTAGTACAGGACTCTGCAGCGTGGCTCAGTGGAAAGAGCACGGGCTTTGGAGTCAGAGGTCATGGGTTCAAATCCCGGCTCTGCCAATTGTCAGCTGTGTGACCTTGGGCAAGTCACTTGACTTTTCTGTGCCTCAGTTACCTCATCTGTAAAATGGGGATTAAGACTGTGAGCCCCCCGTGGGGCAACCTGATCACCTTGTAACCTCCCCAGCGCTTAGAACAGTGCTTTGCACACAGTAAGTGCTTAATAAATGCTATTATTATTATTAATAAGCACTCAATAAATACAACAGAGTTGGTAGACACATTCCCTGCTCACAAGGAGCTTAGAGTCTAGAAGGAAAGACAGGCATTAAAATAAATGATGGACAGGGAAAACAGTAGAGTAGCAGGATATTTACACACTTCTTGTGGGGCTAGAGTGAGTATCAAAGTATTTAAACAGTACACAGCCACATGCATAGTCGATACAGAAGGGACGGTAGAAAGGGGAAATGAGGCTTAGTCAGGGAAGGCTTCTTAGGAGAGATATAGTTTAGGGAGGGTCCTGAAGAAGAGGAGAATGTTGTTCTGTTGGATATTCATTCATTCATTCAATCATATTAACTGAGCGCTTCCTGTGTGCAGCGCACTGTACTAAGCACTTGGGAAGTACAAGTCGGCAACATATAGAGAAGGTTCCTACCCAAATGTTTTTCCAGTGCTTAGTACAAGTGTAAAATACTGAATAAAAAATAAAATACTGATTAATGTATAAAAAAATACTACTACTACTGCTGTTTCTACTATTAAATACAAACAGGAAAAGCCAAAGTTTAGAGAGAGAAAAATGATACTTGGTAAAAAAAAACAAAACCATGGATCCCACTTGGAAAAGTAGTGGTTCTTTATTTTTAAAGATGATACTACTGATAGTAAGATCCTTTCCAAGTCAGCCAGTATGGGTGAAAAAACGGATGCATGACCAACACAACCTGACAGCAACACAATTAAGAGAAGACTATAACTGTGTTAATGGATTAGTTCCATACAGAAGTTGTCTGTTTTTGAGTCTCTTTCTTAGTATCCCAATTGACACAAAGTTTCTGCTCAAAGAGAGCAATCCTGTTTCCAGTTGTTGCCCACCAGGTTAATCTGTCTGTTCCAGTGGTCTTCCAACCATCCACTGCAATATCACATTGCTTGAAACTGTTTTTATTACACTTTTATATTGTTTACTCTACCCTTATGGCATATATTACTCTATTTATTTATTTTATTTATACATATTTATTCTATTTATTTTATTTTGTTAATATGTTTCGTTTTGTTCTCTGTCTCCCCCTTCTAGACTGTGAGCCCACTGTTGGGTAGGGACCGTCTCTATATGTTGCCAACTTGTACTTCCCAGGCGCTTAGTACAGTGCTCCGCACACAGTAAGCGCTCAATAAATACGATTGAATGAATGAATGAATGAATGAATGAGAGGGTTCCAGGCCTAAGGGAGAATGTGTTCAAGGGGTTGGTGGCGAGATTGATGAGAACAAGGTAGAGAGAGAGAATAGGTTGGCATTAGAGGAGCAGAGTATGTGGGTTGGGTTGCAGTAGATCATCAAGGTTAGGAGGGAGGGAGAGATATGACTGAGTGCCTTAAAGTCTAAAGCAAGGAGTTTTCATTTGATGCGGTGGTGGTTGGGCAACCACTGCAGGTTTTTGAGGAGTGGGGAGATATGGACTGAATAGTTTTTCAAAAAAAAAAATGATCCAGGCAGCAGAGTGAAGTACTGACTGGAGAGGGGAGGGGCAAGAGGCAGGGAGAAAAGTGAGGAGACTGATGCTGTAGTGAAGGTGGAATAAGATACGTTTTTGGGTCAGCCTGGTAGAGGTTTGGATGGAGAGGAAAGGGTATATTCCAGAGATGCTGTGAAGGTAAGACGGAGGGGAAGTCATTGCGATTGACCAAATGGGCTGAATGAGAGATGAGACAGGATCATATCAGGTTTATGGGGTTGGGAGACAGGGAGGATGGTGGTGTCGTCTCCAACGATTAGGAAAGTCAGAAGTTGGGCACAGGGTTTTGGGAGGAAGATGAGGAGTTCTGTTTTGGATATGTTGAGTTTGATATCCAGGCAGAGATGTCCTGAAGGCAGAAGGAATGTGAGACTACAGAGAAATAGAGAGGTCCGGGCTAGAGAGGTACATTTGGGAATCATCTGCATTGAGATAGCAGTTGAAGCCCTGTGAGCAAATGACTTAGCCATCTCTTCCTCTGCCTCCCATCCCTTAACTGTAGTTGTCCCACAAATGACCGTTTTAGGTTCCCTTCTTGTCTCAATTCACATTCACCTCTGTGGGCAGCTCATCTGCTCCCACCGATTCAATTATAACCTTCATACGCGTGGCTCCCAAATACACCTCACTAGCCGGATTTCTCTCTGCCTCTGCAATGTTGCATTTTGTCCTGCCTCTGGGACTTAGATGTTCCCCAGGGACCACAAACTTAACATATCCATCAAATACCATCATTAATATATCCAAATCAATTCCTCTTCCCTACCAACTCCCCTCCACTACATCTCATTTGACACCACCACTATCATCCCCAACTCCCAACCTCAGTATTACCCTTGATTTCTCCCTGTATAATGACCCCCTTATTCAGTCTGTCACAAATCTTGTCAGTTTTTCCTCCACATCCTTTCCAGATCTGCCCCTTATTCTCCAGCCAGAAGGCCGCCACGCAGGCCCAGGACCTTGCCCGACCCTGACTCAACTACTTCATCAGTTCATACTTCACTCTGCTGCCCAAGTCGTTTTTCTAAAATGTCATTACGCATATGTCTTCCCATACCTCAAACGGTTCCCCACTTCCCACCTCATTAAGCAGACACTTCGGGTCATTGGCTTTGAAGCATTACACCCACTTCTCCCTCCTATACTCTCTTCTCACACTATGCCCTGGCTCACACTTTTTGTTCCTGTTCACTGTGCTTCATCTCTCCTACCAACTGACCCCTTACACACCCTCCCCACTGACTGGGACTCTCTCCCCCTTCATATTTGACAGACCAAAGCTCTTCCCATCTTCAAAGCCCTTCTGAAATCCAATCTCCTCAGGACTCTAAGCTCCTTCTGTGGACTGTAAAGTCCTTGTGGGCAGGGAACATGTCTACTATATATGTTGCACTGTAATAATAATAATTCTGGTACTTGTTAAGCGCTTACAATGTGCCAAGCACTGTTCTAAGCGCTGGGGTAGATCCAGGTTACTCAGGTTGGACACAGTCCCTTTCCCAAACGGGGCTCACAGTCTCAGGCCCCATTTTACAGATGAGGTAACTGAGGCCCAGAAAAGTGAAGTAACTTGCCCAAGGTCACACAGCAAACAAGTGGCAGAACTGGGGTTAGAACCCATGATCTTCTCACAGGCCCATTCTCTATCCACTACACCATGCTGCTTCTCTTACTCTCCTAATTGCTTAGTATAGTGATCTGCATACAGTAAACACTCAATAAATACCGCTGATGGATTGACTGAAGTCTTCCCTGATTAATTTCTAATTTCCTCATTTTATATCCCCAAACTGCCACTTGAGTACTCCCACACTACCTAAGTTTTCACAACTCCTGCAACATTTATGCATGACTCATAGATTCGATTACCTTCTCCTCTCAGTAATTTATTTTTAGTGTGTGTCTCCTCCTCTAGACTGTATGCCCCTTGAGGACATGGATCATGTATACTAATTCTGTGGCACTCTCCCAAGAGCTTAGTGCAGTACTTCTCACAGGTAACTGCTCAATAACTACAATTGACTGACTGATTGACAATGGACAGCATAGTTTGGGGGTTGCCTAGAGGTGAGACAGGAGTTAAATAGCTACAGAGGGATCGGCAATGATTGTCATCATCAGCCTGGAAAGCTCCTTTTCCTCAAGCTTTTTAATGCTGTCACTTTCGTAGGGAGTGGGCTGAGCAGTGCTGCAAGTTGGCCACTTGCCCAGTGAGTCTCTTTCAAGTGGCCAGAGGTACGGCTCGAGAAGAGAATACATCAGGAGGGAGACATTCCTGAGACACCATTCTGACCCCTCAAGAATCAAAGACTAGGCAGGCTCAAGGTGTGACTAGTAAAAGTAAGACCATAAGACTGTAAACTCATTGCAGGCAGAGAATGTGTCTATTTATTGTTATAGTGTACTCTCCCAAGTGCTTCGTACAGTGCTCCGCACACAGTAAGTGCTCAATACAACTGAACGAATGAATAAAAGTAAAATATCTTTCCTCGTTTTCAAAATATTGTCAGTAGCTTAAATGTTTTAGCAATAAATGTTGAGGTGATTTGATAAAATAATCAATAGGTTCAACTAAATTAGAGGATTTTCACATACATTACTAATTTATTTCACTTTCACTTGGTTTAGCATCACATTTGACTTTCTTACCTGTAAAAGTATAAAGTATGCTCTAAGATCATCTTTTACTCGCGGCCTGGAAAAATAAAAGCATTTCAAAGACTACTATGAACGTGTAATTCTTACGGAGTTCATATGGAATTGATTTGACGTGTTTGCTGCAAAAATTATCTGAACTATTACAAATAAAGAATAATGTTAGACAGCATTAAAGGCTGGGATCACAATTTAATGTGGCAGAACAGAGAAAAGGATAGAATAAATCAGGAGAAGCTTTTTGAAGTGAGGTGGGTCTTGAGGTGTGATTTATGAAGGGATGATGTTCCATGCCTAAAAGATCTCTTGGGCAAAGCTCAAAGTTGGGAAGAGGAATGAGGCAGAAGTTTGGATTAAAATGGGACATGAGTGGAGATGGGTGAGATCGATCCAGCTGTTGGGAGAGCTTTGTAAAAAGCTAGTCGGAGGCTTGGGTTTCACCTAGAGAAAGATGGGTTGTGACTGGTGTCAGAGAGTATAAGTACTTCTAAGTTGAAGCAAAGTGGGAGGTGAGGAGAAGTATTTCAATAGCAGCTTCCAAATAACTCTGGAGTAAGGAGAGGCTGAGAGTTTGTGTGGCAGGTTACGAAGGTTTCAGCTGCTGGCCTGTTTGATGCGGCTCAGACACAGCTTTGAGATCAAGGTAGAAATTGTGACTTCCCTAACTTGGTCTGAGCTGTGAGGAGTCTGAAATCCTGCTGTTCCTTTGTCTCTTGTATTTTTGTTCACCTTTCCTTATGTTCCTGTTGGCAAAAGGCTCTCTCCCACCCCCATTCTTAGACTGTGAGCTCCTTGGGAGCCAGGGATCACAATTACAGCTAATCTATGTACTTCTTTCTCAGGGCTTACTACAGTGCTTTGCATATTATGAAATGCTAAATAAATATAATTACAACTAATAATAATAATTATGCTACTTGTTAAACATTTACTATGTGCCAAGCACTGTTCTAAGCACTGGGGTAGATACAAGGTAATCAGGTTGGACACAGTCTCTGTCCTACATGAGGCTCACAGTCTTACTCCCCATTTTACAAATGAGGAAACTGAGGCACAGAGCTGTTAAAGTGACTTGCCCAAGGTCATGCAGCAGACAAGTGGCGGAGCCGAGATTAGACCCACATCCTCCGACTCCAAGCCTGTATTTCTGCCACTAGGCCATGTTGCCCCCTACAAACTGGGAGGCATTTTTATAGTCTAGCTAAAAGAATCCTAAAGTTTGAGCAAGGGATGTAGATGTGGAGATGGGCAAGTATAAGCAATGTGGTGGAAAAGGAAGATTATAGGTGGGAGGGAAGTGAAAGAGAAGCATCACATACAATCCTGAAGCTCCAAGGTTGGCTGAGGAGTTGGGAAGGCAAAGAAGCCACTGGATATTCCGAGATGGGGGAATATCAAATGCTTAGAGGGTACAGATTCAACTGCATAGGTGACAGAAGGGAGAGGGAGTAGGAAAAATTGGGGCTTAGCCAGGGAAGACCTCTTGGAGGAAATATGACTTTATGACATGGGGAAAAGACAGGAAGCTCCATCTTTTGTGCTACTCAGTATTTCCTGACCCAATATTTCAAAACCAAACAAAACACACACGAAAATAATATACTTTTTTGGTACAAGTGATTGATAAGCATGCATGTTACCCTACATACCTATTCTAATGTGCCATATTTAAAATAATCTGTATTTTTAATTCCCAAAGAACTCTGGTATTTCATAGAGTTAAACTTCCAAATTTGAGAGTGTTGGCTCTTACCCTTTCCATTCCATTAATAGACTGTTGATGATTCCCTTTAGTACTGACTTCTGAATATCTTGAGGCTGTGGAGATGAATAAATGATACTATCAGGACTTTGGGCTCAAAAGAAAATTCAGTTTTACATTTTAGGCACACGTAATCTCCTTCCTGAATAAACGTGATTTATTAAACAATAAGCAAATGAAAAGAGACTTTGCTTTAGTCTGCTTTGTGCCACCACCAGCCCCAAATTAGGAAAGTTATGCCGATTATGTAGCCTTAATGAAGCACTGTAAATCTCATTTTATTAAAAAAGAATGAAAATCAATCGTTCAATCAATCATATTTACTGAGCACTTACTATTTGCAGAGCACTGTACTGAGCACTTGGGACAGCACAATACAACTGAATTAGCAGACAGGTACAAACTTAAGATGAGAGCTTTTGGAATTGAATACACAAATGAAAAACTTTACGATGAGAGCTTTTGGAATTGAAGAAATAAGCAAATGAAGAACTTAAAATTACACACACACATCATTTAAAGAAATAAAGCAATGAAAAAAATGCAGAAGTTCGGTATTCTACCTTCAACTACAGATAAAAAGATGACTCTAACTTAGTTCCTTAGAGATTCTGAATGTTCTGAATCTACTATCTGTGCTTCTCAGGCTCCTGCAATGTATTTTTCAGAGATGAGGATAAACAGTGGCTCAGTGATCAACAGCATTAGTGCTACTACCAGTTACTCCAAGTTGACTTATCTGAGACGGAGAGAGAGATATCACTGGAGATTTTTGAGGAGGGGAGTAACATGCCCAGAGCATTTCTATACAAAGATAATCCGGGCAGTAGAGTGAAGTATAGACTGAAGTGGGGAGAGACAGGAGGATGGGAGATCAGAGAGGAGGCTGATGCAGTAATCCAGTCGGGATAGGATGAGAGATTGAACCAGCAGGGTAGCGGTTTGGATGGAGAGAAAAGGGTAGATCTTGGTGATGTTGTGGGGGTGAGACCAGCAGGTTCTGGTGACGGATTCGATGTGTGGGGTGAACGAGAGAGTGGAGTCGAAGATAACACCAAGGGTGTGGGCTTGTGAGACAGGAAGGATGGTAGTGCCATCTACAGTGACGGAAAAGTCAGGGAGAGGGCAGGGTTTGGGAGGGAAGATAAGGATTTCAGTCTTGGACATATTGAGTTTTAGATGGCGGGCAGACATCCAGATGGAGACGTCCTGAAGGGAGGAGAAGATATGAGCCTGGAGGGAGGGAGAGAGAGCAGGGGCACATATGTAGATCTGGGTGTCATCAGTGTAGAGATGATAGCTGAAGCTGTGGGAGCGAATGAATTCACCAAGGGAGTGAGTGTAGATAGAGAACAGAAGGGGACCAAGAGCTGACCCTTGAGGAACCCCTACAGTAAGGGGACGGGAAGGGGAGGAGGAGCCTGCAAAGGAGACTGAGAATGGATGGCCAGAGAGATAAAAGGTGAACCAGGAGAGGACAGAGTCTGTGAAACCAAGGTTGGATAGTGTGTTGAGAAGAAAGGGGTGGTCCACAGTGTCATAGGCAGCTAAGAGGTCAAGGAGGATTAGGATAGAGTAGGAGCCGTTGGATTTGGCAAGAAGGAGGTCATTGGTGACCTTTGAGAGGGCAGTTTAGGTGGAGTGTAAGGGATGGAAGCCAGATTGGAGGGGGTCAAGGAGAGAGTTGGCGTTGAGGAATTCAAGGCAGCGGGTGTAGACGACTTGTTCTAGGAGTTTGGAAAGGAAGGGTAGGAGGGAGATAGGATGATAACCAGAATGGGAGGAGGGGTCAAGAGAGGGGTTTTTTAGGATGGGGAGACGTGGGCATGTTTGAAGGCAGAGGGGAAGGAACCAGTGGAGAGTGAGCGGTTGAAGATGGAAGTTAAGGAGGGGAGGAGGGAAGGGGTGAGAGATTTCATAAGATGAGAAGAAATGGGGTGGCAAGATTTGTGAGAAAATTTTAGGTTGCAAAAAGATGGTTTGGTAAACTTCATGCAATACTTCAGCAGAAATCCATCTATTTGTAAATAGGTCACATTTTTAATACTTACAGTATTTAATAAGGCATCATAAACAGCATTCACAAACTGAGCATTGATCCCAGAATCCTCAGTGGTATTAAATGGAGCATTGGCATCTTTCTGAAAATACAATTGAATTAATGAGTACTAGAGAAATGTTTTTAATGCCAGATCTCATTTACAACTAATAGATTTGTTCTTTGATAGAAATGTTCTTTACTGTTATTTTTATTACAGCAAAAAAAAAGAGACAGTTCTCTTGGAGAAATTCTTGAAGTTGGAAATAACTTTATTTGGAAAATATTTGGTATTTGCATGGATGTTGTGTGGTTAATTTTTATTCCCCACAAAGAAGTCTATTGGAATAATCCAAATGATTTCTTTGTGAAAACTAAAGGCATGTATTACTAATACCAAATATTTTCTGAAGTAGCACTCAGACTGTGCTCACAAGTATTTGTAACAGAAATACTTTCAATCACTCCTTCAGGATATTTGAAATACTATTTTACCTCATTAATATCTTTTCATCATCTCTTTAAATTAAAATGAGAAAAAAACATATTAAGCATAGATGAATTTTGTAACCTACCTTAAATGCAGCATTTAGTTGCGAGAAAGAATCAAATGTTGTTAGATAAAAATCATGTACAGTTTTCCATTCTCCGGATGACTTAACTTTCTCCACATTCTCCCTAGAAGGAGAATATACATATTTCTAACTAAAAAAGAATAATTTATGAATGTTAAATCAATCAATCAATCAATCAATCAATCATATTTATTGAGCGCTTACTATGTGCAGAGCACTGTACTAAGCGCTTGGGAAGTACAAATTGGCATCACATAGAGACAGTCCCTACCCAACAGTGGGCTCACAGTCTAAAAGGGGGAGACAGAGAATAGAACCAAACATACCAACAAAATAAAATAAGTAGGATAGAAATGTACAAGTAACATAAATAAATAAATAAATAGAGTAATAAATATGTACAACCATATATACATATATACAGGTGCTGTGGGGAAGGGAAGGAGGTAAGACGGGGGGATGGAGAGGGGGACGAGGGGGAGAGGAAAGAAGGGGCTCAGTCTGGGAAGGCCTCCTGGAGGAGGTGAGCTCTCAGCAGGGCCTTGGTGAAAAGGCAGGGCCTTTAATAAATGTTAAAGACATTTATTACCTCTCTTCAATCAATCATATTTATTGATCACTTACTGAGTGCAGAGCACTGCACTAAGCACCTGGGAGGATACAATATAACAGTATAGGGAGATCACTATTACCAGTTCACTTTTCAATATTACAGTTCAAGAGCTGTAATAACATTTGCATGAAGAGGGATAAACAGAGATGGAAATGGAGGGAAGGAAAAAGAGAGAGAGAGAGGGAGGGAGTAGGAGGGGAAGGAAGATATGGGGTTTAAAGATGATAGCTACTGTTGACAGTGAAATTTACTCATTCACTGGTCTCAAATTCCCACCCACTCCATTTCTGACAGACCGCCACTCTTCCCATCTTCAAAGGCTTGCTAAAAATCACATCTCCTCCTAGAAATGTTTCCTGTCTGTGCCTATAATAATAATAATAATAATGGCATTTATTAAGCACTTACTATGTGCAAAGCACTGTTCTAAGCACTGGGGAGGTTACAAGGTGAACAGGTTGTCCCATGAGGGGCTCACAGTTTTAATCCCCATTTTACAGATGAGGTAACTGAGGCAGAGAAAAGTTAAGTGACTTGCCCAAAGTCACACAGCTGACAATTGGCGGAGCCAGGATTTGAACCCATGACCTCTGACTCCAAAGCCTGGGCTTTTTCCGCTGAGACACGCTGCCTATAAACTTGGATCTGTACCCCTCAAGTCCTTAATATTCACCCCACCCTCAGCCCCACAGCACTTATTCTCTCCCATTTCCTCTACGTGTAGTTTATTTTAATGTCTGTCCATCCATCTTTCCCGCACCCCCCGACCCCCTGCCACCTCCTTGACTACAAGCTCCTTGTGGGCAGAGAACATGTCTGCTAATTCTGTTGTACTACACTCTCCCAAGTACTTGGCACAGTGCTCTTAGTTCAGTGTTCAATAAATACCACTGATGGCTTCACTGATTTCCCAAATCTATACTGAAAGAGAGAAGTACTAGGAAAGTACTGAAGGGATAGCTGCAACTTACTGAAAGTCCTGAATAGTTTTGTTGAGGAGAGGGAGGGCAGGCTCTGCGGGGGTTGGTGCCTTCATTTCAGGTGGCAAAGCGTCTGGAGAGACACGCTGTTTTTGTCTCACATCAAGGCAAATTGGTGGTCGCTCTCTCCCTGTGTAGCACAAAAAAAAAAAATTGACAATTATGAGTTCTAAGGCTATCTGAAATATAGAGTGAACTGGTGGAGAACTCCAAAGTTTACCTTTTATTTTTCTGGCTAAAATGTAAACCCATTGAAGTATTGTGTGAGGGACAGTAAATTAAGAGCATTTTGGAGGTTTGTTGTAGAATAAGAGAGAGCTAACAGGCCAAGAAGCACCATGGTGAAGTGGTTAGAGCCCGGGCTTGGGAATCAGGAGGTTATGGGTTCTAATTCTGGCTCCTCCGCTTTTGTCTGATATGTGACCCTGGCTAAGTCACTTCACTTCTCTGTGCCTCAGTCACCTCATCTGTAAAATGGGGATTGAGATTGAGCCCCATGTGGGACAGAGACTGTGTCCAATCCAATTTGCTTGTATCCACCCCAGCGCTTAGTACAGTGCCTTGCAGCATGGCGTAGTGGATAGAGCAGCATGACCTTATAGAGCTTGGCCCTGGGAGGCAGAAGGTTATGAGTTCTAACCCCGGCTCTGCCACTCGTCTGTTGTGTGACCTTGGGTAAGTCACTTCACTTCTCTGGGCCCCAGTGACCTCATCTGTAAAATGGGGATGAAGACTGTGAGCCCCATGTGGGACAAGGGACTGTGTCCAACCTGATTACCTTGTATCTACCGCAGCGCTTAGAATAGTGCCCAGCACATAGTAAATGCTTAACAAATACCATCATTATTATAATTACTTCACTCACCACAGGTCCCCTGGATGACAGCTCTCCCCATCTTCAAAGCCCTCTGGAAATCACATCTGCTCCAGGAGGCCTTCCCAAATTATCTTTCATTCTCCCCAGGTTATAATTTGCCAAATATCATTTCAGGAGTTCTGTGCCAACTACACACTTTTTTATGGCATTTATTAGGCGCTTACTATGTGCAAAGCACTGTTCTAAACACTGGGGAGGTTACAAGGTGATCAGGTTGTCCCACGGGGGGCTCACAGTCTTAATCCCCATTTTACAGATGAGGCAACTGAGGCCCAGAGAAGCTAAGTGACTTGCCCAAAGTCACACAGCTGACAAGTGTCGGAGCCGAGATTTGAACCCATGAACTCTCAAAGCCCGTGCTCTTTCCATTGAGCCACGCTGCTTCTCGTTGTGATTGTGTGATTGTGTGTGTACTCACAATCACTCACAGAATTCTTTTTTAATGGTATTTGTTAAGCATTCACTATGTGCCAAGCACTGTTCTAAGCGCTGGTAGATACAAGTTAATCAGGCTGGATACAGTCCCTGTCCCACACTGGGGTTCACTGTCACGGTAGGAGGGAGAACAGGTATTGAACCTCCATTTTGCTGTTGAGGAAACCGAGGCACAGGGAAGTGGATTGAATTGCCCAAGGTCACAAACATGCAAGCAGTGGAGCTGGAATTAGAACCCAGGTCTTCTGGCTCTCAGGCCCATGATTTATGCACTAAGCCACGCTGCTTCCCTTCTGAATTTCTGTATATATCTTACTTTCCCTACTACTTAAGTACTAACTCTTAAGTCTATCCACTTTTCCTTCTCTCTCAGATTTGTACATTATTTCAGTGGCTATTTCCCTCACTAGGTTGTAAGATTCCTGAGGGCAGGAGTCATACCTACCATCTATCGTACTCTCCTTAGTACAGTACTCTGCACACAATAAGCACTCAATAAATACGACTGAATGAATAAGTACTAATTACAGTGCTCTGAACACACACACACACAAGCAACACAAATAGCTATTTCAGGCCTGGGGGTCAAAGGACCTGGGTTCTAATCCTGGGCTCTGCCACTTTCCTGTTGTGTGACCTTGGGCAAGTCTATTAATTTCTCTAGGCCTCAGTTTCCTCCTCTGTAAAATGGGATTCAACACCTGTTCTCTCCTACTTAGACTGTGAGCCCGTCGAGGGACAGCAACTGTGTCTGACCTGATTATCCTGTATCTTTCCCAGGGCTTCATACAGTACTGGGCATGTAGCATGTGCTTAACAAATACCATCATCTAAATACTAATTATTATTGTTTGGTAAGAAAATACTGATGACTATATAAACACTGAAATAAACAATTAAATATTTGTAAACAATAAAATGAATTATGAAAGAAATGACCTGAGAGAAAAGTTCAAACAAAAGGTGTACTTATCTGAACCCTTTCCATTTTCCCCATAAGGCACTTTTAATTTCCGGAGGCTGGTTTTCTTCCCACATAAACATTACAATGGAATGACAGCAACTTTCCCGAAGAGATCTTCACTGACTGACTTCTCAGGCCTAATGAGATTCCTTTACTGTAACAATGCAAAACTTTGAACTTATATAATAGTAATTATAATATATATTAACAGTAAACTATGTCTAAATACTGGGGAAAATACAAAATAATCAGATTGGCCACAGGAAGGCCTCATTCCACTTGGCGTTCACAGTATTCATCGTCATCATCACCATCATCAATGGCATTTATTGAGTGCTTTCTAGCTGCAGAGCACTGTACTAAGCACTTGCTAGGTTATCAATCAATTATATTTATTGAGCGCTTTCTTGTGCAGAGGACTGTACTAAGCGCTTGAGAGAATATAATATAATAGAGTTAGTAGACATGTTCCCTGCTTCTAGACTTACAAGCTGGTGTCAAAATAATAACAATAGTAATAGTATTTGATAAGTGCTTATTCTGGGTCAAGCACTGTTCTAAGCATTGGGTGGATACAGGGTAATAATAATAACTGTGGTATTTGCTAAGTGCTTACTATGTGTCAGGCACTGTACTAAGCACTGGGGTGGATACAAGTAAATCAGGTTGGACACGGTCGCGCAGTCTTAATCTCCATTTGGAAGATGAGGTAATTAGGTCACAGAGAAGTGAAGTGACTTGCTCAAAGTCACACAGCAGACATAAGGCAGAGGCAGGATTAGAACCCAGGTCCTTCCGACTCCCAGGACCGTGCTCTATCCACTAGGCTATGCTGTTTCTATGTCTACAATAGAAAAAAGACAAAATGATCTCCCTCTAGACTGTAAGCCCCTGTGAGCAGGGCATGTCTTCCACCTCTGTTGTTCTGTATTCTCCCAAGCGCTTAGTACAGTGCTCTGTACCTGGTAAACATTCAATAAATACCAATGATTAATTGATCACAGAGGGCTATACTGATGGCAAGAACATTTCTATATTCTCCTCAACTCACCTCCATCAGAAACAGCATCCTTCAAATCAGGCCAAACGTTTGAACACCGAGAGGTCTAGAATTTACCCCTACTCTTGGGGAAAACTCCGCAGGAATCAGAGCCATGAAAAAGGAAGAGCACCCGGGCCCGATGGCATCGTCCACCTACTGAGTGGCAGTATTGCCTAGTGGATAAAGCAGGGGCCCGTAAGCCAGAAGGTCATGGGTTCTAATCCCGATTCTTCCACTTGTATGTTGCGTGACCTTGCGTAAGTCACTTAACTTCTCTGTGCCTCAGTTCCTTCATCTGCCAACTGGGGATTAAGACTGTAGGCCCTGTCTCTTCCCGAAGAGAAAACCAACGCAACGGAGCGTTGATATCCATCAGGTCTTGGAGAAGAAATTAGTCACTGAGGGTTTAAAAGGAGGATTTAGTACAGGGCTCTCCACACAGTAAGTGCTCAATAAATACAATTGAATGAATGAGTGCAAAGTGACATTCCCCCTCCCGGACTATCAGCTGAAACTCAAAATAATAATCACAATGGCATTTATTAAGCACTTACTATGTGCAAAGCACTGATATATATGTTTGTACATATTTATTACTCTATTTATTTTACTTGTACATATCTATTCTATTTATTTTATTTTGTTAAAATGTTTTGTTTTGTTCTCTGTCTCCCCCTTCTAGACTGTGAGCCCACTGTTGGGTAGGGACCGTCTCTATGTGTTGCCAACTTGTACTTCCCAAGTGCTTAGTACAGTGCTCTGCACCCAGTAAGCGCTCAATAAATACGGTTGATTGATTGATTGATTGATTGTGTGGGATAGGGACTATGTCCAATCCAATGATCTTCTATCTACCCCAGCACTTAGAACAGTGCGTGGCACATAATAAGCGCTTAAATACCATAAAAATTATTATTATTATTACCGAGATCCACAGCCCCAGGGGTCAACCTTTATGTGTGGACAATGTGGCCGGGATTGGGGATCCCACAATGACCTTTTCACTCGCACGTACAACCACGGGTAAATTTCACTTTTGGTGACCTTCTTCAATTAGGAAAGGACAACCATTTATGAGTGTTTTTAGATACCTACATCTGTGGTACACAAATCCATAGCCATGGATAGCAACAGCATTGTTTCTAACGTCTGATTTTCTGCTTGGTCTCAGAGACGTGAAAGCAGCATGGTCTAGTTGATAATAAAACTAATAACAATAGTACTTGTTAAGTGCTTACTATGTGCCGAGCAGTGTTCTAAGTGTTGTGGTAGATACACTTCTAGACTGTGAGCCCACTGTTGGGTAGGGACCGTCTCTATATGTTGCCAACTGGTACTTCCCAAGCGCTTAGTACAGTGCTCTGCACACAGTAAGCGCTCAATAAATACGATTGAATGAATGAATGAATACAAGGTAATCAGGTTGGACACAGTCCCTGTCCCCCATGTGGCTCACAGTCTCAATCCCCATTTTCCAAATGAGGGAACTGAGGCCCAGAGAAGTGAAGTGACTTGCCCAAGGTCACACGGCAGACAAGTGGCAGAGCCGGGACCTTCTGACTTCTGGCCCCGTGCTCTATCCAGCACACCATGTTGCTTCTAGAGTCAGAGGACCTGGGTTCAAATCTCAGCTTTTCCCCTGTGTCAGCTGTGTGACCCTGAGCGTGTCACTCAACTTCTCTGGGTCTCAGTTACCTCATCTGTAAAATGGGATTAAATCCTACTCCCTCCTACTTAGACTGTGACCCCCGTGTGGGACAGGGACTCTGTCCAAACCTGCCCCAGAAGTTAGAACAGTGCTTGGCACACAGTAAGCACATAACAGGTACCATAAGAAAAGATGAGTAGTAAAATTTAGAGTCAAAAGAAGCAATTAATAGCCATGTTAATGAACGTGGACACCTGAAGGAAACAGATTGGGCCTGGGCCAGAAAGACTCCGTCGGCAGGCGGTGACCCATCAGTAATGGCCAACAGAACTCGAATGTTCAGACCACTGATGGGGAGGAGAGGAGTTCAAAGGTTGCAGTCAGCAATCGCACCAAAAGAATTAGTGTGAACAAAGTGAGAGAGAAGACTGCACGCTTCCTTCTTGGCCTCTTTACTAAGAGATGGATTTGAGGAAAAGTGATGATGTTGGGAAATGACGCGAGGTAGGCTGAAACTGAAAGAAGCACTAGAAAGTTGGGCTTCATTTATTTAATGGATGTAATACAGTCTCAGACTTGGAGGGTCCGTGACAACGAGTGAATAAATTAATCTCAAACATGACATAAATAGAACGAGCGGGGTTTTGTTTTATCCCATAAATATCTCTGAAATATAAAGTTACCACAATGCTACGAAAGAAGCCAGCCACTGTACATTCATCAGCTAAACCCTGTCACAGGTTTAATTCAGCCAATACTTGGGAACATCGTGTGCTGAATTAATAATCAGTGACTTTTTTTCCCATTTCTTTTTACATCACACTGCCACTTTTAGCTGGTTGCTTGGTTACAAAAGGTAAAATACTGAAAATTTTAGTGCATGAAGAGGAAGGGCTGAAATCCTATGGAATAGTACACTATACCCATAGGAGAGAGTTTGAGTACCACCAGAATTTAAAATTCCCCAGAGCTAAACAGGTGATAAGAAGTTTTAAAGTAACAAGTGGGAGAAAACTTGGGCCAAATCACCATCACCATGTCAGAGGCGTCACTACCACTGCTGCTGCTAACTGTTGACATTTTAACCCCTACCCTTAAAACGTGGAAAATGATTATAAACTATTTCAATGGATCACCCAGGTGGTATGGATACATGCTAAGTCTAAAGAAAACCAAGGTGATATATCTGCCTACACCAGAGTAGCCATATTCACAGCCAAAAACATATATCGGCAGCACAGAACTAATGCTGCCCCAGAATTTTCTTAACTACAAAGTACACGAACCAACAAAGCAGTGAGAGGAAAAGAAAGCAGCACATCCTAGAAGAAAGAGTACTGGCCTGGGTGTCAGAGGACCTGGGTTCTAATCCCGGCTCCAGCAGCAGCTTGCTGTGTGACCTTGGGCAAGTCATTTAACTTCTCTGTGCCTCAGTTCCCTCATCATCTGTAAAGTGGGGAGTAGAACTGTGAGCCCTATGTAGGACAGAGACTGTGTCCTACCTGATTACCTTGTATGTACCCCAGTGCTTAGAATAGTGCTTGGCACATAGTAGGTGCCAACAAATACCAAAATTATTATTATTATCAATAACAATAATAATAATAAATACCACTGTTTGATTGATTACTTGAGCAGATGCGCCCAATCAACAAATCAGTCAGAATGAGACAAGTAGGAGATTCATTCATTCATTCATTCAATCGTATTTATTGAGCGCTTACTGTATGCAGGAACTAAGCGCTTGGGAAGTATAAGTTGGTGACATATAGAGACGGTCCCTACCCAGCAACGGGCTCACAGTCTAGAAGGGGGAGACAGACAACAAAATATGTAGACAGGTGTCAAAATTGTCAAAACAAATAGAATTAAAGCTATATGCACATCATTAACAAAATAAATAGTAAATATGTACAAGTAATAGAGTAATAAATCTGTACAAATATATATATCCTGAATAGAGGCCCGTGGGACTTCATTCATTCATTCAATTGTATCTATTGAGCGCTTACTGTGTGCAGAGCACTGTACTAAGCGCTTGGGAAATACAAGTCAGCAACATATAGAGATGGTCCCTACCCAACAACAGGCTCACAGTCTAGAAGAGGGAGACAGACAACAAAACAAAACATGTAGAGAGGTGTCAAAGCCGACAGAATAAATAGAATTATAGCTGTGTGCACAGCATTAATAAAATAGAGTAGTAAATATGTACAAGTAAAATAAATAGAGTAATAAATATGTACAAATATGCACAAATGCTGTGGGGAGCTGGGGGATGGGAGGCTGAAGAGGGGGCCAGTGAAGAAAATGGACCAGGGCAGTTCAAGAAGTACGTGCCGACTTGTACTTCCCAAGCGCTTAGTACAGTGCTCTGCACACAGTAAGTGCTCAATAAATATGATTGATTGATTGACTGATGAAGCAGGTGAGTACCGAGTCGGCAAAACCGAGGCGGGAGAGGGCTTCCAAGGCAAGGGGGGGTGGTCCAGCGTGTCCACAGCAGCTAAGATGGTAAGGAGGATTAGGACAAGAGTAGAGTCCACTGGACTTGGCTCTGAGGAGCTCATTGGTCACCTTGGAAAGTGTAATCATCATCTTAATAATAATGATGATGGCATTTGTTAAGCGCTTACTATGCGCCAGGCACTGTACTGAGCGCTGGGGTGGATACAAGCAAATTGAGCTGTACACGGTCTTTGTCCAACGTGGAGATCACAGTCTCAATATCCATTTTACAGATGATGCAACTGAGGCACGGAGAATAATAACAATAATTATGGTTCTTGTTAAGTGCTTACTATGTGCTAAGCACTGTTCTCGGCGCTGAGGCAGATACAAATTAATCAGGTTGGACACAGTCCCTGCCCCACAATGGGCTCACACGCTTAATCCCCATTTTTCACAGATGGGGTAACTGAGGCACAGAGAAGTTAAGTGACTTGCCCAAGGTCACAGAGCAGGCAAGTGTTGGAGTCAGGATTGGAACTCACGATCTTCTGACTCCCAGTGCCCTGCTCTATCCACTAAACCATGTGAAGCGATTTAATAATGATGGTATTTGTTAAGCGCTTACTATAAGCCAAGCACTGTTCTAAGCACTGAGCACTGCGATTTGCCCAAGGCAAGTGGTGGAGGCGGGAATAGAACCCATGACCTTCTGATTCCCAGGCCCGTGCACTATCCGCTACACCACGGGAAGCGATTTAATAATGATGGTATTTGTTAAGCACTTACTATATGCCAAGCACTATTCTAAGCACTGAGCACTGTTCTGAGTGCCGAGCACTGTGATTTACCCAAGGCAAGTGGTGGAGGCGGGAATAGAACCCATGACCTTCTGATTCCCAGGCCCGTGCTCTATCCGCTACACCATGTGAAGTGACTTGCCCAAAGTCACCCAGCAGGTAAGTGATGGAGGCGGGATTAGAACCCATGACCTTCTTACTTCCAGACCCGAGCTCTAGCCACTATGCCAGGCTGGGGCTAATCATGGCAGGGCTAACAGAGGGAGGCGGGGAGCCCAGGTGGCACCCTGAGAACCAGTTAGTCCTAGGCAACTGGGTAGAAGCAGGCGGCTGTTTGTGGCCCATGCGAACAACAGGTGCCTCTCGGGGGCGGTAAAATAGCTCCCTGAGAACAGAAAATGTAATAAAAAGTGATTTCAGAGGAAATGACGGTTTCTGGTCAGGCTGACCTGATGGCAACGCTGCCCTGGCTATGCTATGCGGTCAGGAGAGCACCCAGCATACCTGTCATTCAATCCACGTATTCAATCTGCCACCAAATCCCATCAATTCTACCTTGATAACACTGGTATAATCTGCACTACCCTCTCCATTCAAACTGCTACTCTGCTGACCCAAGCGCTTATGAATCGATCGATCGATCGATGGCATTTATCGAGCGCTTACTATGTGCAGAGCACTGTTCTAAGCCCTTGGGAGAGTACCGTACAAGAGAATTAGCAGCTAGGTCCCTGCCCAGAATGACCTTAATTATATCTTGCCTTGACTAATGCATCAGCCTCCTTGCTAACCTCCCTCCTTTCTGTCTCTCCCGACTCCGGTCCTTACTTTACCCTGCTGCCCAGATCGTCTTTCTACAAAAACATTCACACCTTCCCACGCCTCGAGAACCACCAGTGATTGCCCATCCACCTCCGCATAGAAAGAAAACTCTCACCATCGGCTTTAAAACACTCAGCTTGCCCCCTTATATCCTACCTCACCGATCTCCTCCAACACCAACCTACTTGCTGTACCTTGATCTCATCTAACTCACTGCCAACACTTTGCCCTCGTATTCCCCGGGGCCTGGAACTCTGTTCCCACTCACATACTACCGGCAATCACTCTTCCCACATTTGAGGCCTTGTTAAAAACCAAACCTCCTCCAAGAAGCCTTCCCTGACAAAGCCCTCATTTCCACTACTCCCTCTCCCTTCCGCATCGCCCATGCACTGTTCCCTCTAGACTGTAAGCTCGTTGTGGGCAGGGTATGGATCTCCTTATTGTCACATTGTACTCTCCCAAGCGCTTAGTATAGTGATCTGCCCACAGCAAGCCCTCAATAAATACAATTAAAATGAATGAATGGTCTATACCCTCAGACCACTTGATATTCACTCTACTATCAGCAACTCAGCACTTATGTACATGTCCATAATTCATTGTAATGCCTGTCTCCCCCTCTAGATTGTAATCTCCTACCAATTCTGTTGCTTTGTACTCCCTCGAGCATTTACTACAGTGCTCTGCGCACAGTAAACACTCAATAAAAATAACTGATTGACTGGGCCTGAAAAATTGAGGTGAATGTGGTTGAGCGTCATTCAAACTGGCATGATTATTGAGTCCGTACAGGAGTTACCTCCCAGATGGTTCCTCCGAGACCACGCCTTTTGTGAGGAAGCAGGTTTCCTGCTGCAGGAAGCAGCTGCGAGGCCTGAACATCCGCCCTCCGGATCCTTCACCCCAGCCCAGCCTCAGACTGGATTTTCTCACGAGTGAGGCCAGATTGAGGTTTGGGGCACCTAACACCTCCACATTACTTCAGTGTGAAAGATGGAGCCCCTCTCTTCCATCCTTCCCCTCGTCAGTAGCCTGGTCTAGTGGATAGAGCAGGTCCTGAGAGTCAGAAGGACTGGGTTCTAATCCCGGCTCTGCCACTTGTCTGCTGTGACCTTGAGCGAGTCACTTTACTGCTCTGGGCCTCAGTTACCTCATCTGTAAAATAGGGATAAAGACTGTGATCCCCAAGTGGGACAGGGACTGTGACCAACTTGATTAGCTTGTATTTACCCCATCGCTTAGTACGGTGCCTGGAACATAGTAAGCATTTAATAAATATCACAATTATCATTATTATTATTATCTTCTTTGCTCTTCTCCTTGGCCCTCGTCTGATTACCTCCAAGCACTCAAGGATTCTATCCTCTCTCAGTGATCAGCATCCATTCCTTTCACATAAATACGATTGATTGATTGGTTATGGTGCGAGCACCGCAGCATGGCCTACTGAATAGAGCATGGGCCTGGGAATCACAGGACCTAGATTCTAATCCCAGCTTCCCCCTGTACCTGTTATGAGATCTTGGTCAAGTCGCTTCACTTCTCTGTGCCTTGGTTTTCTCTTCTGCAAAATGGGGATTCAAAACCAGATCTTCCTTCTGCTTAGACAAGCCCCATGTGGAAAAGGAGCTGTGTCTGACTTGATTATCCTGTATCTAAGCCAATTCTTAGTAGGGTGCTTGGCACATAGTAAGCACTTATCATAATTATGATTACAATCACTGTCATATTTTTTTAAATGTTTAATGGAATTTGTTAAGTGCTTACTATGTGCCAGGCACTGTACTAAGTGCTGGGGTAGATCAAAGCTAATCAGGCTGGAAACAGTCCTTGTCCCACATGGGGCTCGCAGTCTTGATCCCCATTTTACAGATGAGGTAACTGAGGCACAGAGGAGGTAAGCGACTCTCCCAAAGTCAAACGGCAGACAAGTGGCAGAGCCTCGGTTAGAACCCAGGTCCTTCTGACTCCCAGGACTGTGCTCTATCCATCTGGCCACACTGTTTCTCTCCTCTTCTTCACTTCCCCTTTTTAAATCCTTTGAGACAATAATAATAATAATAACTGTGGCATTTGTTAAGTACTTATTATGTGCCGGGCACCGTACTAAGTGCTGGGATGGATACAAGCAAATCAGGTTGGAGAAAGTCCCTGTCCCAACGGGCTCATTGTCTCAATCCCCATTTTACAGATGATCAAAGATTGGGAAAGGATAGTAGCGGTGGGGAGATGAGAAAAGACACAGCTGTAGGTCTTTACAATGAGTAGGCTTTCTTCCTCTGCAATAGTAAGTGCTCAGTAAATACCTCTGATTGATTGATTGATTGATTCTTTGTGGGGTTGGAGTGCAGAGGCTTTCCCAGATTTCAGTAGCAAGGAGCCGGGCTGCGTCATGAACGGCATCCTTACCTTTGATACATCAACCATCACCGCCGCCATCGCTGTTGCTAAAGCTCGATAGTCATCAATCGCATTTAGTGGTTTTTTATGGCATTTGTTAAGTGCTTACTATGTGCCAGGCACTGTACTAAGCACTGGACTAGACACAAGCTTATTAAGTGGGACACAGTCTTTGTCCCACATGGGGCTCACGGTCTTATTCCCCATTTGACAGATGAGGGAACTGAGGCCCAGAGAAATTAAGTGACTTGCCTAAGATCACACAGCAGACAAATGGTGGAGCAAGGATTAGAACCCAGGTCCTTCTGCCTCTCAGGCCCAGCCCAGGCTCTATCCTCTCCACACTGCCTCCCCAGTGCTTACTGGGTGCAGGGCACTGTACTAAGCGCTTGGGAGAGTAGAATATAACCTAGTTGGTACAGAGGTTCCCTGGCCGCAACGAGTCTAGTGGGGGAGACAGACTTTAATATAATGGATATGTACATAAGTGCTGTTCCCCCTCAGGATCGCACCTGGAGAATTCCAGAACTCTACCAGTCCTGGCTATGGTAGAGAGAGTCAAGCAGACACATTCCCATGCCATTCCTAACTTGGGTACTGGTTAGCGAGTGGAAGAAATCTGCTACAAGTCAAAACTCACCTGTGCTGGGCAGTAGCGGCACGGGAGAGATTCAAGGGTGGATACTCAAGTTGACTGGGCAGAATAAAGGCAGTGGTAAACCACTTCCAGATTTTTACCAAGGAAACTCCACGGACACGCTACCAGAAAGATCGCAGAGGGAGGTGGGGCGTTCTGGGAGAGATGTGTCCATGGAGTCGCTCTGGATCCCAACTGACTTGACTGCATTAGACAAGACATAAGTGCTTGTCGGGGCTCGAGGGTGGGGTGAATAAAGTGTGCAAATTCAAATACAAGGGTGACACAGAAGGGAGTGGGAGAAGAGTAAATGAGGGCTTAGTTGGGGAAGGCCTTTTGGAGCTGTACCTTCAATAAGGCTTTGAAGGTGGGGAGAGTGATCGTCTGTCACATATATATATATATATATATATATATATATATATATATATATATATGTATATATGGTTGTACATATTTATTACTCTATTTATTTATTTATTTATTTATTTTACTTGTACATTTCTATCCTACTTATTTTATTTTGTTGGTATGTTTGGTTCTGTTCTCTGTCTCCCCCTTTTAGACTGTGAGCCCACTGTTGGGTAGGGACTGTCTCTATGTGATGCCAATTTGTACTTCCCAAGCGCTTAGTACAGTGCTCTGCACATAGTAAGCACTCAATAAATACGATTGATTGATTGATTGATTGATTGTCAAATATGAAGAGGGAGAGAGTTCCAGATCAGAGGCAGGCCATGGGCAAGAGGTCGGCGGCAAGATAGATGAGATTGAGGTACAGTGAGTAGGTCGGCATTAGAGGAGCAAAGTATGCAGGCTGGGCTGTTCATAGGAAATCAGCGAGGTGAGGTAGGAGGGGGCAAAGTGGTGGAGTGCTTCAAGGCCAGTGGTGAGGAGTTTGACGTGGAGGTGATGGGCAACCACTGGAGGTACTTGGGGAGTGGAAAAACTTGAACTCAACAGTTCTACAGAAAAATGATCCCAGTAGCAGAATGAAGTATGGACTACAGTGGGGAGAGACAGGATGCAGGAAGGTCATCAAGGAGGCTGATGCACTAGTCAAGACAAAAAATGATTAGTGCTTGGATTAACGTGGTAGTAGCTTGGATGGAGAGGAAAGTTCAGATTTTAGGGATGTGACGGTTGAACCGACAGGATCTAGTGACAGATTGAATGCATGTGTTGACTGAGAGAGATGAGTCGAGGACAACACAAGGTTAAAGGCTTGTGAGACAGGTAGGATGGCCGTGTGTCTACACAGACAGCAAAGTCAGGGGAAGACGGAAACAGTAACAAGCAACCGTAACAGCAGGAAGTTGAAAAACTTAACGGATACCTGAAGAATGTGGGAGAGCTAATATCTGTGTGGCTGGCCAATGTCCTTAAGGTGAAAATCCAAAGTTGAAAATACTTAATATTATTGCCATAATTTAAGGATTTCAAAAGGCAAAAAAAAGTCTTTACCATTTTTGATGCTAGGTGCAGCAAGTGGAGGAGAGGATCCTCTGCTCTCAGCTCCCTCTTTCTTCTGATTAATGGTTGAAATGAAACTCTTCAAAGTGGATAATCGGCCTTTGGCTCCTCTGTCTTCTCCCTGTGACTAAGACGACAGATATTTAAGATGACAGATATTGGACAGGCAGGCATTATACCAGATGCAGGGGCACTCTGATCGTTTCAAGGAAAACCATTCACAGGAAATATGATAAATCACTACCAAGCTGTTCTAATTTAAGCCCGTGTACAGTTTGAAATTGTTCAATGGCTATATTGGCTCAGTACCAGCAAAGAACTTGAAGAACCGTGTTTTCTGGGTCTTGATGTCATATATGACCGAATACCGTATTACTCAGCATCTCAGCAAACCTATTTGAGACTTTTTCAAAAAGTACACAAATAGATATTTTCTGATTTCTGGTCAACAAAACTCTTCTGCTACTTCTTTCCTTTTGGCTTGTATTTTGGATGCCATAAAGTCATACAATCTTTAATAATGATAGTAATTATGGTATTTGTTAAGTGCTTACTATGTGCCAGGATAAATCACTGGAGTGGATACAAGTAAATTGGGTTGGACACAGTCCCTGTCCCACATGGGGCTCACAGTCTCGATCCCCATTTTACAGATGAGGTAACTGAAGCACAGAGAAGTGAATTGACTTGTCCAAGGTGACACAGCAAACAAGTGGTGGAGCTGGGATTAGAACCCATGACCTTCAGACTCTGAGGCCTGTGCTCCATCCACTACGCCATGCAGCTTTCTAGACTCTATGCTCACTATGGGCAGGGAATGTGTCTGCCAATTCAGTCAAATGGTACTCTCCCGGGAGCTTTTTACAGTGCTCTGCACATAGTAAGCACTCAATAAATACCATGGATCGATAATGGTAAGGTAGCATTGATATTTTAGAAAAACACATCTCGCCTAACCCAAGTGCAGGATAGTCCAATTCCTCTTAGTAACGTTCATGTTCCGACTAACTTTGGCAGTGGCTCCGATTACTAGTTTGAAGAGTTGTACTAGAGGAGAGCACGCATGCCGGTTTCTAGGGTTTTCTGCTTGGGAAAGTGCCAGAAAACACAGCTTTTCCTGTTTTGTGTCACAGAATTACCATTTCTTAGATTAGTACTGAGTTATTTTCCTTTCAGGATCCCGAAATTTTGTCAGCTTGCATCAGTGGTCCTTTGGTGAGTATTGTAACACATTTTATATATTTCTATTTATGGCATGGCCTAGGCGACAAATCATTTTGATGTAAACATATTCCACAACGTAAGCATAACCGTGAAAACGTTTGCACCTCCTGTATCAAAATACACATGAAAATATTTTCACAGGCTATCACCAAGGGATATTCCTTCCATAAAAATATTTAGCAGCACTAGCACTGAAAAACTACGCTCAGTCTTGGTGGCTAAAATGGCAGTAGTTTGCTTGAGAGCGTGGCAAAGATGGCAACAGGCTGACAAGTACTCAATTTAGTCCAACCCCAAAGGGGTATCAGGGTGATAATCAGGAAGCGAACACTCACAAATGAAAGGGGACATCCTGACAAGGAATACGGACATTATTCTCTACTACTGCCAAATCTTCTGAGGGACTGTCCAGTTAGCACACTGTGTAACCTTTGATTTGGATCGCAATATTTACTAGAATTCCCTTTGTTTTAAAATTCAAGCAGGGAGAGCTCCAAAGATTTGGGGAATGACTCTTTTTCACCCACTCATGTAAATAAAGGAAGAGATTACAGACTGCTGAAGCAAAAGGAGTCCGTTTGGCGAATAAGGATACATTTTCTCAATTCGATATTACAGATAACAGTAATAGTGCTGTTACTAAGCACTTCCTATTTGCTCTGCACGGGGATTGAACAAGGTTACTGGATCGAGCCCTGTCCCTGTCCCAAACTCAGCTCACAACCTCTCTTCTCCCTATTTTACAGATGAGGAAACTGAGGCCCAAAGCAAGTAATTTGCCCATGATCACACAACAGACTAGTTGCAGACCTGGAACTAAGAGCCACTTGTTCTAAGCTCCCTTAGGGCGGAGACCATGATTACAAATTCTACTATACTTTCCCAAGCGCTTAGTAGAGGTGCTCAATGAATGCTACTGAATCTGGGTCCCCATTCAATCACTCAACTGGTGACATTAATTGTGTGCTTTCTGTAGACAGAGCACTGTACTGAGGCTGGGAGAGCGAGCAGGATGGCTGACTTCAAGGAGGTAGGGAGCGTATCTACCAACTTAGGAGAGTTATATTATACTCTCCTAAGTGCTTAGTACAGTGCTCTGCAAAGAGGAAGTGCTTAATAAATACAATTGATTGATTTACTGTATTGGGAGAGTACAATATAACGGAGCCTGTAGACATGTTCCCTGCCCACAAGGAGCTTACAGTCTACAGGAGGACACAGACATTAAAATAAATGATGAATGTGTACATAATTGCCGTGGGCCTGAGGATGGGGTGAAAAAAGGGTACAAATCAAAATACATGAGTAACACCGAAGGAAGAAGGGGTAGGCAAAATGAAGGCCTCTTGGAGGAAGTGTGATTTTAATACGGCCTTGAAGGTGGGGAGAGTGGTGGGCTGTTGGCTCTAAAGGGGGACAGAATTCCAGGACTTGGGAAAGGGGTCGGCGGCAAGATAGACGAAATGGCGGTACAGGGAGAAGGTTGGTGTTAGAGAAGTGAAGTAATCGTGCTGAGTTGTAGTGAAAAATCAGTGAGGTAAGACAGGAGAGGGCTGGTGATGGATCGCTTCAAAGCCTAAGATACGGAGTTTCTATCTGATGTAGAGCCCATCCACCTCCGTGTCAAAAAGAAACTCCTTACCGCTGGCTTTAAAGCACTCAATCAGCTCACCCCCTCCTACCTTACCTCCCTGATGTCCATTTACTGCCCAGCCCACTCACTCCACCCTTCTAGTGCCACCTAATCTTGTCTGTCTTGTCGCTGACCCCTTTCCTACATCCTTCCCCCAACCTGTAACTCCCTCCCCTCTCTCCACCTTCAAAGCATTCAAACCTTCAAAGTATTAAGGCTACCTCTAGAGCTCGTTGTGAACAGAGAATATGCCTGTTTGTTGTGGTAGTGTACTCTCCCAGGAGCTCAGTACAGTGCTTTGATTGAACGAATGAATGAATGAATTACGACCTCTTTCCCCCAGCTCTGTCTCCCTCTTGCATCATCTATGCACTTGGATCTGTGACCTTTGGACATTTGATTGTCACCCCACAGCACTTATAGACGTATCTTTAAATTATATATTATAAAATAAATCACTTATTTATTCCTATTAATGTATGTCTCCCCCTCTAGACTGTAAGCTCGTTCATTCATTCATTCATTCGTATTTATTAAGCACTTACTGTGTGCACAGCACTGTAGTAAGCGCTTGGGAAGTACAAGTCGGCAACATGTAGAGACGGTCCCTACCCAACAAGGGGCTCACAGTCTAGAAGGGGGAGACAGACAACAAATCAAAACATGTAGACAGGTGTCAAAACCGTCAGAATAGAATTATAGCTATATGCACATCATTAACAAAATAGAGTAGTAAATATGTACAAGTAAAATAAATAAAGTAATAAATTTGTACAAATATATACAAGTGCTGTGGGGCGGGGAAGGAGGTAGGGCTGGGGGGGGATGGGGAGGAGGAGAGGGAAAGGGGGGCTCAGTATGGGAAGGCCTCCTGGAGGAGGTGAGCTCTCAGTAGGGCTTTGAAGGGAGAGAGCCAGCTTGGCAGATGTGTGGAGGGAGGGCATTCCAGGCCAGGGGTCGATGGCAGGACAGGCGAGAACGAGGCATAGTGAGGAGGTTAACGGCGGCAGAGGAGCGGAGGGTGCAGGCTGGGCTGTAGAAGGAGAGAAGGGAGGTGAGGTAGGAGGGGGCGAGGTGATGAAGAGCCTTGAAGCCGAGAGTGAGGAGTTTTTGCTTGATTTGTAGGTTGACGGGCAGCCACTGGAGATTTTTGAGGAGGAGAGTGACATGCCCAGAGTGTTTCTGTACAAAGATAATCTGGACATCAGAGTGAAGTATAGACTGAAGCTGGGAGAAACAGGAGGATGGGAAATCAGAGAGGAGGCTGATGTGGTAATCTAGTCGGGATTATGCTTGTTATGGGCAGCAAACGTGTCTGCTAACTTCAGTTGCAATGTACTCTCACAGGGCTTAGCAGTGCTCTGCAAGCGCTCAATATATACGATTGATTGATTGATCAATTGATTGGAGGTGCATTAGCAATGATCGGAGATTCTTGAGGAGCGGGGAAACGCGGACAGAAGGTTTTTTTAGAAAAGTCATCCGGGCAGTAGAGTGAAGATCGAGTGGGGAGAGACAGAAGGCATTCATTCATTCAGTTGTATTTATTGAGCACTTACTGTGTGCAAAGCACTGTACTAAGCGCTTGGAGAGAAAATCCCTGCCCACATCAGGCTTACAGTCTGAAGGTCAGCACCGAGATTGATGCGGTAGTCAAGGCAGGAGAGGATTAGTGTTTGGCTCAACATGGTAGCAGTTTGGATGGAGAGGAAAGGGTGGATTTTAGCAATGTTGTTAAGGTAGAACTGGCAGGATTTGGTGACAGATTGAATATGTGGGTTGAATGACAGATGAATCAAGGATAATGCCCAAACTTGTGAGACAGGGAGGATGGTGGTGCTGTCTACAGTGATGGGGAAGTCATGGGGAGGGCAGGGTTTGGGTGGGAAGATGAGGAGTTCTCTTTGGGACATGTTAAATTGATGAGGTGTCAGCGGGACATTCAAGTACAGATGTACTGAAGGCAGAGGAAATACAAGATTGCAGACAAGCCGGTTCTGGGGAGTGAAGGAGACAGAAGCCAAATTGGCACACAATAATCAAATCAGTCACAGGCTCACTATCTAAGGGGAGAGAAGAACAGATGCCCTCTCATTTTACATTGAGGAAACTGAGTGTCAGAGAGGCTAAGTGACATTCTTCAGATTATTCATTCATTTATTCAATCATAGTTGTTGAGCAATTACTGTGTGTAAAGCACTGTACTAAGCACTTGGGAGAGTACAATATAACCAGTAAGCGCTCAGTATAAAGATGATTGAATGAATGAACCATAAGCTGACACAGTCCCCGCCCACAACAAATTTACGGTCAAGACGACGAGCAGCGGGCTTGTGGCAGAGCTAGGATTAGAACCCAGATCTCCTGATTCCTAGGTCTGTGCTGTTTCCATTAGGCTGTGCTGCCACCACCAGGTTTGTGAACAGAACCAATCAATCAATCATATGTATTGAGCGCTTACTGTGTGCAGAGCACTGTACTAAGCGCTTGGGAAGTACAAGGTGGCAACATATAGAGATGGTCCCTACCCAACAGTGGGCTCACAGTCTAGAAGGGGGAGACAGAGAACAAAACATATTACAAAAAAAATAGATATGTACAAGTAAAATAAATAGAGTAATAAATACATACAAACATATACATATATACAGGTGCTGTGGGGAAGGGAAGGAGGTAAGGCAGGGGGATGGAGAGAGGGATGAGGGGGAGAGGAAGGAGGGGGCTCAGTCTGGGAAGGCCTGCTGGAGGAGGTGAGCTCTCAGTAGGGCCTTGAAGAGAGGAAGAGAGCTAGCTTGGCGGATGGGCAGAGGGAGGGCATTCCAGGCCAGGGGGATGACGTAGGCCGGGGGTCGACGGCGGGACAGGCGAGAACGAGGCACGGTGAGGAGATTAGCGGCAGAGGAGCGGAGGGTGCCGGCTGGGCTGGAGAAGGAGAGAAGAGAGGTGAGGTAGGAGGAGGTGAGGTGATGGACAGCCTTGAAGCCGAGGGTGAGGAGTTTCTGCCTGATGCATAGGTTGATTGGCAGCCACTGGAAATTTTTGAGGAGAGTATCATGCCCAGAGCATTTCTGGACAAAGACAATCCAGTATACTGGTTCGGAGCCTAGTGTGAGACAGCCTCATGTCAGACCCGATGACCTTGTATCTACTCGAGCTCTTAGAACAGTGTATGGCACATAGTGACCACTTAGATAGCACAACTAGAGTTAACAGTGGTAGTAGCAGTGGTAGTAGTGATAGCAGTAATCCAGGCTCTGCCACTAGTCTGTTATGTGATCTTGGGCAAGTCACTTCACTTCTCTGTGCCTCCGTTACCTCAGCTGTAAAATGGGGATTGAGACTGTGAGCCCCACACGGGACTGGGACTGTGTCCAACCCGATTTGCTTGTATCCACCCCAGCGCCTTAGTACCGCGCCTGGCACAGAGTAAGTGCTTAACAAATACCACAAATAGCGTTATTATCAGTAATAGAACAAAACATCCTCTAGGGATGATCCACTAGGCAACTTTACCATCCCCTAACCTTCTCTCTGCCCATCCCAGTCACCTCCTACTGCTCTAGCTCTTTTCTATGGACTACCTCTTTTTTACGTTTTTATTTCTTTATAGTATTGGCTAAGCGCTTACTATGGTTCTAAGCCCTGGGAGAGGTGCAAGTTAATTAGGTCGGACACAGTCCATGACTATTACGAGGTCGTCTTTTCTGTCTTTCTGCTGCTGCAGGGCATCGAGAGGAATCCTTCCTCTGTGGACGATTACAAAAGCGGAGCCCATGGAGCGGGGTGGTGCCTCCTGGCTGGAGACTCTTTCAGACGGACACTCACACAAAGAAAAGGATTACTGCCAGACTGGTTACTTTCACAATGTGATTTTTTGTATTATGAAAGCTTGAATTGCCCCTGTGTGCGAGAAGGGACAATTAAGTAAAAGGGATAACAGGTACTGAATCCCCACTTCACAGAGGAGGAAACCGAGGCACAGAGAAGTTAAGTGACTTGCCCAAAGTCACACAGAAAGCAATTGGCAGGATTAGAACCCAGATCCTCTGACTCCCAAGCCCATGCTCTAGCCACTAGGCTATGCTGCTTCAGGATTGTTAAATGTGGGCCAGACAAGATCAGGTTCTCATCAATCAATCAATGCAGAGCACTGTACTGAGCGCTTGGGAGAATACAATACAACTGAGATAGTAGACACGTTCCTTCTCCACAGTGAATTTGTGGTCTAGAGTTTTGGGGTTTTTTTAAAGCTACTTGTTAAGCACTTACTGTGTGCCAGGCACTGTACTAAGCGCTCAGGTAGATACAAGATAATCAGCTGGACACAATCCACGTCCCACATGGGGCTCAGTCTTAATCCCCATTTTACCGATGAAGTTCCCTCTAGACTGTAAACTCGTGGTGGGCAGGGAATGTGTCTGTTATACTGTTGTGATATACTCTCCCAAACACTTAGCACAGTGCACTGTGGCTCAGTGGAAAGAGCATGGGCGTGGGAATCAGAGATCATGGGTTCAAATCCCAGCTCCACCAATTGTCAGCTGTGTGACTTTGGGCAAGTCACTTCACTTCTCTGTGCCTCAGTTACCTCACCTGTAAAATGGGGATTGAAGACTGTGAGCCCCCCGTGGGACAACCTGATCACCTCGTAACCTCCCCAATGCTTAGAACAGTGCTTTTCACATAGTAAGCGCTTAATAATTTCCATCATAATTATTATTATTAGGCACACAGCAAGCACTCGAAAAATATGATTGATTGATTTAAATAACTGAGGCCCAGAGAAATTAAGTGACTTGCCCAAAGCCACAGAGCAGAGAAGCGGCAGAGCGGGGATTAGAACCCACGTCATTGGGACTTTTAGGCCCGGGCTCTATCAGCATAAGGGGAAGTGGATAGGAAGCAACGAATCAATCGTACTTACTGATCCCTGTGTGCAGAGCACTGTACTGAGCGCTTGGAAGAGTACAGTACAACACGGTAGACATACTCCCGGCCCACAGTGTGTTTACAGTCTAGAGATGGAATAAGTAGGCAGGAAGAGAGGAGAGTAGGAGGAAGCAGATAAGAAGGAATCAATCACATTTACAGAACACTTACTGTGTGCGGAGTACTGTACTCTGTGCTTAGGAGAGTACAAGGTAGCAGAGCTGTTAGGCACGCTTCCTGTCCACAAGGAATTTACAGTCTAGTAATAGAATGAAGATAATCAGGAGCAGGTCAGAAAGAGTCATGGATGAAGGAAGAGATGGTGAATAGGGAAGCCAGAGAGGTGAGTTTCAGAGAACACAGAGAAAAGTACCATGGCATAATAGATAGAACCCGGGCCTGGGATCAGAAGGTCATGGGTTCCAGTCCCTGCTCTGCTAGTTGTCTGCTGTGTGACCTTGGGCAAATCACTTCACTTCAGAAAGAGTCACGGATGAAGGAAGAGATGGTGAATAGGGAAGCCAGAGAGGTGATCAGAGAACACAGAGAAAAGTACCATGGCATAACAGATAGAACCCGGGCCTGGGATCAGAAGGTCATGGGTTCTAGTCCCCGCTCTGCTAGTTGTCTGCTGTGTGACCTTGGGCAAATCACTTCACTTCTCTGTGCCTCATCTGCCTCATCATACAGTGCTAAGCGCTTAGTACAGTGCTTTGCATAGAGTAGGTGCTCAATAAATGTGATTGAATGATTGAACTGAATGAATAAAACGGGGATTGGGGCTGAGTCCCACGTGGGACCGGGACTGCGTCCAACCCGATTCGCTTGTATCCTCCCCAGAGCTTAGTACGGTGCCTGGCACAGAGTAAGGGTTTAACAAATACCATAACGAGTATTATCATTATTAGAAAAACAGTCATGTGGAGCAAAAGCACGGCTAAGTCAGGCACGGGTTCAGGTAGAGATGGTAGAGTCTTCTCCAGGATGAAAGCCTGAGCCTGGGGCTACTGAACTGAGCTTGGCTCTGCCCCAGCCCAAAACCAGGCTGAGTTCAACAGGATCCAGCCTCGCCTTTAGGCCTGGAAAGAGTTACTGTCCCCTTGAGTGGCTACCAAGGGGGAGTCCAAGACAGACACAGGGGCCATTCTTTTGCATAAGGACGCGGCCGTCCTTTCGGGGAACCGCAACCACCCCCAGCAGTGGGCCAGAGAAAGCCCAAAACAAAGGCTCACCATCCCTTTCAAACCTGAGGCAGGTGGGAGCTACAAACACAGGGTTAATGGGTCCATGAGGACGCCCAAAGGTCCATCTGGGACCTGAGGTGACCCCTCCCTCTCCACCTGTCGGAGAAAAGAAGCCCCTCCTCCCCCATCACCGGAGGAGCAGAGAAGAAACCATCTACGCAATAATAATAATAATAATGATGATGGCATTTGTTAAGCGCTTACTATGTGCAAAGCACTGTTCTACGTGCTGGGGAGGATACAAGGTGATCAGGTTGTCCCACGTGGGGGCTCACAGTCTTCATCCCCATTTTGCAGATGAGGTAACTGAGGCACAGAGAAGTTAAGTGACTTGCCCAAAGTCACACAGCTGACAACCAGCGCTTAGCGCAGTGCTTCGCACACAGTAAGCGCTTAACAAATGCCATCATTAATTAAGTGGCGGAGCCAGGATTAGAACCCATGACCTCTGACTCCCAAGCCCGGGCTCTTTCCAATGAGCCGTGCTACTTCTCTAAGAATCTGGGAGAGGTTGGAGCGGTTCCTCACTAAAGCCTGATTGAAGCAGCGTGGCCAGGTGGAAAGAGCATGGGAATGGGAGTCAGAGGACTTGGGTTCTAATCCCAGCTCTGCCACTTCCCTGTTGTGTGACCTTGGGCATGTCACTACCTTCTTGGTGACTCAGTTCTCCCATTCTCCCTCTACTTGGACTGTGGGAACCCATGTGGGACAGGGACTGTGACCAACCTAATTGACTTTTATCTAGCCCAGCACTTAGAACACTGTTTGTCGCCATAATAAGCTTTCAACAAATACCATAAAAAAATGGAGCAGTGAGGTACCCAAGAATCGTGCATATAAAATATCTGAATACATTTGCTCTGTTAACATTAATTGTTGACTTTTCTCTATGTGTCTGTCCTCTCCTATGCCTTTTAGGTGATTATCAGGCAGAAATAAATTCATTCATTCATTCCATCATATTTATTGGGCGCTTATTGTGTGCAAAGCACTGCGCCAAGCACTGGGAGAGCACAATATAACAAAAAACAAACACATCCTCCCCACAACGAGCTCACAGCCTAGAGGGGAAGACAGACATTAATATAAATAGGTAAATAAATAAACAAATTTTAGCTATATACAGATATACCACGTGGCTCAGTGGAAAGAGCACAGGCTATGGAGTCAGAGGTCATGGGTTCAAATCCCGGCCCCGCCAATTGTCAGCTGTGTGACTTTGGGCAAGTCACTTAACTTCTCTGGGCCTCAGTTACCTCATCTGTAAAATGGAGATCAAGACTGTGAGGCCCCCATGGGACAACCTGATCACCTTGTAACCTCCCCAGTGCTTAGAACAGTGCTTTGCACATAGTAAGTGCTTAATAAATGCCATTATTATCTTTTAGACTGTGAGCCCACTGTTGGGTAGGGACTGTCTCTATATGTGGCCAACTTGTACTTCCCAAGCGCTTAGTACAGTGCTCTGCACACAGTAAGTGCTCAATAAATATGATTGATGATATACACATATGTGATGTGGGTATGGAAGGGAGGATGAATGAAGGAGCAAGTAAGGGTGGCGCAGAAGGGGGAGGGAAAAGAGGAGAGGAAGGCTTAATCAAGGAAGGCTTCCTGGAGGACATGTGCTTTAAATGTCGAAGTCCCTAGGGTTTGAAGGGTGCTTTGCACTTAATGTTATTGTCTATGACTCCTGTGCCTCCTGAGCGAGGTGTAAGCCCCGTGGGCCACGTCCAGCCTGGACTTGGAGTGCAGAGGATGGAAAGCACACGGTCTGCTGCGGAGGTAAGTGGGGGGAAAATGGACAAGAGAGACACGGAAGCGATCGGGGCGGGGTAAGATGGAATGACTGCAGAGACAAAAGGACACAAGAAAATCTCACTTCCCAGAGTGTCGTGTCCTTCCCTCCCTCCTTTAAGTACTTTGGACAGATTTCATTCAAGAGGTTATTTTCTCTAAGACCCATACTTCAAAAAACCCAAGCAGAGATTTCCCACCCATGATTCTGTTCTGATTTTAAGAAAGTTCAGTGACCGAAAGGAATTAAAAGTTATACTTTGTCACCACTATAACAAGGAGAGTTTAGCTATTAATTATGCCTATGAAATATACTAATATAAGCATTGTGGGGAATGTTCATCACTTTCATTCATTCAATTGTATTTATTGAGCGCTTACTGTGTGCAAAGCACTGTACTAGGTGCTTGGGAAGTACAAGTTGGCAACATATAGAGACAGTCCCTACCCAACAGCGGGCTAACAGTCTAGAAGGGGGAGACAGACAACAAAACAAAACATATTAACAAAATAAAATAGAATAAATATGGACAAATAAAATACATAAATAAATAGAGTAATAAATAGGTACAAACATATATACATATATACAGGTGCTGTGGGGAGGGGAAGGAGGTAAGGTAGGGGGGATGGGCAGGAGGGGGAAAGGAAGGAGGGGGCTCAGTATGGGAAGGCCTCCTGGAGGAGGTGAGCTCTCAGTAGGGCTTTGAAGGGAGGAAGAGAGCTAGCTTGGCGGATGGGCAGAGGGAGGGCATTCCGGGCCCGGGGGATGACGTGGGCCAGGGGTCGATGGCGGGACAGGAGAGAACGAGGCCCAGTGAGGAGGTTAGCGGCAGAGGAGCGGAGGGTGCGGACTGGGCTGCAGAAGGAGAGAAGGGAGGTGAGGTAGGAGGGGGCGAGGGGATGGACAGCCTTGAAGCTGAGAGTGAGGAGTTTTTGCCTGATGTGTAGGTTGATTGGTAGCCACTGGAGATTTCTGAGGAGGGGAATAACATGCCCAGAGCATTTCTGCACAAAAATGATTCGGGCAGCGGCGTGAAGTATGGATTGAAGAGGGGAGAAACAGGAGGATGGGAGATCGGTGAGGAGGCTGATGCAGTAATCCAGTTGGGACAGGATGAGAAATTGAATGAGTAGGGTAGCAGTTTGGATGGAGAGGAAAGGGCGGATCTTGGCAATGTTGTGGAGCTGAGACCGGCAGGTTTTGGTGACGGCTTGGATGTGAGGGGTGAACGAGAGAGCGGAGTTGAGGATGACACCAAGGTAGCGGGCTTGTGAGACGGGAAGGATGCGAGTGCCGTCAACAGTGATGGGAAAGTCAGGGAGAGGGCAGGGTCTGGGAGGGAAGATAAGGAGTTCACTTATACCCATCCACAGAACACTTATGTATATTTCCATCTCTAATTTATTTCAATGTCTATCTCTCCCTCTAGTTTGTAAGCTCCTTGTGGGCAGAAGCGGAGAAGCAGCATGGCATAGTCAATAGCGCCCGGGCCTGAGAGTCGGACGGTCGTAGGTTCTAATCCCAGCTCCGCCGCTTGTCTGCTGTGTGACCTTGGGCAAGTCGCTTCACTTCTCTGGGCCTCAGTGATCTCATCTGTAAAATGGGGATTGAGACTGGGAGCCCCATGTGGGACATGGACTGTGTCCAAACTGATTTGCCTTGTATTCCCGCCCCAGCTTTTAGTACAGTGCCTGGCACTTAGTAAGCACTTAACAAATACCACCATTATTATTATTCATTCATTCAATCATATTTATTCATCAATCGTATTTATTGAGCGCTTACTATGTGCAGAGCACTGTACTAAGCGCTTAATGCTGGCATTTGTTAAGCGCTTACTATGTGCAAAGCACTGTTCTAAGCACTTGGGGGATACAAAGTGATCAGGTTGAACCACGTGGGGCTCACAGTCTTAATCCCCATTTTACAGATGAGGTAACTGAGGCTCAGAGAAGTTAAGTGACTTGCCCAAGGTTACACAGCAGACATGTGGCAGAGCCGGGATTCGAACCCATGACCTCTGACTCCGAAGCCCGTGCTCTTTCCACTGAGCCACGCTGCTTCTCTATTTATTTATTGGGTGCTTACTGTGTGCAGAGCACTGTACTAAGCAGTTGGGAAGTACATAGGGAAGCAGCGTGGCTCAGTGGAAAGAGCATGGGCTTTGGAGTCAGAGGTCAGGGGTTCAAAACCCGGCTCCGCCACTTGTCAGCTGCGTGACTTCGGGCAAGTCACTTCACTTCTCTGGGCCTCAGTTCCCTTATCTGTAAAATGGGGATTAAGACTGTGAGCCCCACGTGGGACAACCTGATTACCATGTATCTACCCCAGCGCTTAGAACAGTGCTTGGCACATAGTAAGCGCTTAACAAATACCAACATTATTATTATTATTATTATTATTATTACAATTCAGGAATAAAGACAATCCCTGCCCACAACAGGCTCACAGTCTAGAAGGGGGGAGACAGCCATCAAAACAAGTAAACAGGTATCAATAGCATCAATATGAAAATATGGAACGCTTCACAAATTACCTACTCTCTTCCACTGTCTTCTCCCAAGAGCTTAGTGCAGAGCTTTGCACGCATTAAGCACTCAATAGATATCATTTATTAACTGAAATCTTAACAAGGCTAGGTAAGACAGCACCTCAAACCTCAAACATGAAACCGAGGGGAATCCAATGACATCAATCATTACTCCACAGACGGAAATGCTCGCAGCCTCTTTCGTTCATTCGGTCGTAATGACGGAGCGCTTACTGTGGGCAGAGCACTGTACTAAGGGCTCAAGCCTTCGGGAAAATACCGCGGCTTGGGAAATCATTCTCGTCAAAGTTAGACACATTCAGCTTTCCGTGATTACGGTCTAAAAGAGCCTCCGGAAAAGTCACACGTCTGTTCCCTATAAAAAAATAAAATACAGCCGCCGGGGGTGTCCCCACCCCCTGCTTTCCTGATAGAAATGGAAAGGTCACAATTAAGTGGTAAGTCACCACATGGCAGGATGCAATGTGCGGTGGGGGGGCGATGAAAAGAATAGGGGAAAAATAAAAATTCTCCTTGCCTCTGAGGGCTAAAGCACTTTCCTCTTTGGATACCTGCCCTCCCACCCCCAAAAGACACACACACAAACACCCACACCCACACATACACACAAACACACACCAGCCCACACAAACACCCTCGGTGTAGCTATGACTTTTCCTCCTGATGCTCCAGCTACGTCAGAAAAAATTCCAAAAAAAAAATAATAATCTGTCATCGCCGTTCTTTGACTATTCCAGCTCCAAATAAATTTGGGTGAGGAACCCCCCCCCACTCCATCTCCCTGGTCTCCATGCCTCGGGATATTGAAAATGACTTCCATGTAACGGTGTCAGTCCTTCCTAAGTGTAGGCTTGGCTTCGGCGAGGATTCCCCCTTCTTCCTGAGCTGGGAAATCCTGGGGGCTTGGGGAGACCCGGCGAACGCTGCGTCAACACTGAGGCTGAGAATCAATCAATCGTATTTATTGAGCGCTTACTGTGTGCACAGCACTGTACTAAGCGTTTGGGAAGTACTCCCCGAATGGCCCCCGAACAATAATAATAATAATAATAATGATGGTATTTGTTAAGCGCTTACTACGTGCAAATCAATCAATCAATCGTATTTATTGAGCGCTTACTGTGTGCAGAGCACTGGGCTAAGCGCTTGGGAAGTCCAAGTTGGCAACATATAGAGACGGTCCCTACCCAACAGCGGGCTTGCAGTCTAGAAGGGGGAGACAGAGAACAAAATCAATCAATCAATCGTATTTATTGAGCGCTTACTGTGTGCAGAGCACTGTACTAAGCGCTTGGGAAGTCCAAGTTGGCAACATATAGAGACGGTCCCTACCCAACAGCGGGCTTACAGTCTAGAAGGGGGAGACAGAGAACAAAATCAATCAATCGTATTTATTGAGTGCTTACTGTGTGCAGAGCACTGTACTAAGCGCTTGGGAAGTACAAGTTGGCAACTTATAGAGACGGTCCCCACCCAACAGTGGGCTCACAGTCTAGGAGGGGGAGACAGAGAACAAAACCAATCAATCGCTTTTATTGAGTGCTTACTGTGTGCAGAGCACCGTACTAAGCGCTTGGGAAGTACAAGTTGGCAACATATAGAGGCGGTCCCTACCCAACAGTGGGCTCACAGTCTAGAAGGGGGAGACAGAGAACAAAACCAAACATAATAACAAAGTAAAATAAATAGAATAGATATGTACAAGTAAAATAAATAGAGTGATAAATATGTACAAACATATATACAGGTGCTGTGGGGAAGGGAAGGAGGTAAGACGGGGGGATGGAGGGAGGACGAGGGGGCGAGGAAACCCCCTCGTATTAACAAAATAAAAGAAATAGAATAGATATGTACAAGTAAAATAAATAAATAAATAAATAGAGTAA